>NC_081411.1:221560153-221582653 GCF_030272615.1 Cryptomeria japonica | reverse complement strand
CTCTCATGAGGGGTGCTCATTGATCTAGTATGTATGGTGAATGTCATTACTAAACAACATATATTTTTACTCAACAATTCCATCAAGTAACATATGATAAATCTTATGTTATAGTTAAGGTGTATGATGGTTTTTCTTGCCTTACTATTGGTTCTATTAGTCTTCCTATTGAGGTTGGTACTAAGTGTTTAGATGCCACCTTTGCTATTATTCCTACATCGGATCAATTTCATGTGAAGTTGGGAAATCCTTGGCTTTCCTCCATGAAATATATCCCTTATACAATTTATAAATATTTGAAATTCCCTCATGACACTATTATAATGATTAATCATAGCCTTTACCAACCCATGGTGAGGCTTAGAAATTTTACTCTTGATTGCTTTTGGCCTAAAAAACATAAGCCTTTAAAGCCTCAAAATGACACCCTTTTCTTATCTTATCAAAAATGGATAAATGAGATGATAATGGTCTTGATTAAACCTAGAGACCCTACACCCATGGATATCCCTCCTCCTCATAATGGACTTGGTCTTTTTCCAACTCCTTGTATTCATAGTATATATGCCACAGTCCCACCTCTTACATCCTATAATGGAAAGTGTTTTCTATAATATATTTCTCAACCTATTGGGGTTTCTTTCATTCCTCCCCTTAAAAGAGAAGAAATGAAGAGTATGTCAATTGGTCCTTAACCTTTGCAAGTATTGAATAAAACTAAAAGGAATCATTGTGTAAAAGGACACCAATGAAGACATCATGCTAAGGCTTGTGAGCTTGATTCCCATACCATTTCCTCCCTAAAAACATGTAATGTTGACTTGGTCTCATTTGTTCAACATTTGCCTAACCCTAGGTAGGAAGTTCAACTTAGATCACCTAAGTTAAAAATGCTGAAGGAAAAACAATGGTTCAACTTATTTTTGTGTTCAAGATATTAATGTTTTTAGATGATAATATTATTCATTCAAAAACTAATTATTATAATTATTTTGATTCAATATGTATGAGCTTGTTGAGATTAATCATGGTCTATCTTCAGATTTTTCAAAATCATTAACCTTAGCTCCTAGTGACAAACAAAGTGATTCCTCATTACAAAATGGTCCTTGTTTGAAAGTTGAAGTATCTCCATCCACCATTCTCGATGTGGCTCCTATTGCATCTTGTCCACCATCCCTAAATGATTTCAAGCAACATTGGGAGGCAAATGATTTTCTTGACTAGCTTCAATCATGTCCTGGATACTCTTTTGTGTGTTTGCTTGTTCATAATGTGCTTCCCCTATGATGTGTTACTTGATATGTTTTATGTGTTATGTTAGCTTCTCTTTTGATGGCCCTTGTTACTTTTGTGTAGGGGGAAAAGTGAGACTAAGTATGGAAGCTCTAATCCCACTCTCATACATAGTTGTGTAATACAAAAAAGCCTAGGGAGGTAACGCACACCGACTACTTCTTATGAGAAAGAGAGAGCCATGGATTACCTCTTAGGTTTTCTATTCCTTTGCTATAAATGAGAGACAGGAATGATGATGTTAGTCCACCCACAATTTTTCCCTTTAGAATATTCAAATTTGTGGGTTGCCTTTTGTGCCCTTACTTCCGTCAGGTCATTTGTTCTCCTCATACTTGAACCGTTGAACTCTTTGAAACAAAATAGTTTGAATAGTTCAAGGTTCAAAGTGTGTTTTAAAAGAGTCATTTTTGTTTTTTGTCATCATGTGAACAAGTGCACTTTTGTTTGTGGTCATTGAAGTTTTGAACCCATTGAACCAAATTTCAAGTGGTTCAAGGTTGAAAGTTCAAAATGCCTTTTGATGAGTCATGGTAATGTATTGTTATATGATGAGCGCGAGTCCTTATGTTTTGAGTAGATATGTGGACTTGAACCTTGAACCAAATTTCAAGCAGTTCAAAAGGTTCAAGGTTCACATTTAATAGTCCTTTTAATTTGTCACTCGTTCCTGGTGTTGTTTTGTGTGTAGCCCACTCATTGTTATACTTCTTTAGTGAACTTGAACCGATGAACCTTTTGGTCAAATGGTTCAAGGTTCATGGGTTCGCTTCAAAACTAACTCTAAAGCTTTTTGGTGGAAATAAAAGCCGCATGACAAGAAGGAATATTCTTTGATTTAGCAATTTTAAATTTTAAATGTGGAAAGTAATCATGAAAACATGAAATTACGTGTGCGGAAGTGATGAGTAATTAAGAAGGTGTTAGTTTGTGTCATTTCACCGTTACTTTGCACGCTTGAGTAAATCATGCTAAAGTGTGTGTAGCTCTATAGATATTTATCCGACTGATAGAAGGAAATGTGAATGAGTTTGTTTCCATATTTGAGAAGGTCACAGCTGCCATACTTCAGTAAATTGGAGGCGTCGAAGGTAAAACTAGCTGTATTCTTCGGAAGAATTTCTAATTTTCATGGTGTTAATGGGTAAGTTCAGTTGATTTCTCCTAAGTTGTGTTTCTTTGAGTTCTGAGGTTTTGTCAGTATAGAAAAGGGAAATCTCTAAATTGTTGGGGTAGGATACTGTCTTGTTGTTAAAATTTCTTGGTTAAGGGTGTAGATAGTTAACATGAGGCCAATGCTGCCAAAGCTTGGCCAGACCTCATGTCTAGTGAGTTTTTTGCTGAAAATGGAAGACACCTCCTTAGTTCATGTAGATTTAGGGGATTTCCTGGAAAGAACCAAGAACCCTTAGACTAGTTCATTAATGGAAAAGATAGTTAAGAGTGGTCTTGTGGAAGCTGTTGTCTTCTTTCTCATCGCACCGTGTCCAAATTTATTGTTGGCATGCATGAATAGATATGACACTGAGAATAGATGTATCAGAATGAATGATGGTGAGGAGATGGTCCATATTAATAGAGAAAGGGTGTTGGCAGCAATGGGTATTCCGCATAAAGATGAGTATGAGGAATGGACTATTGGGAGTTTGTATGCCTATTTCTCCAAAAAGAAGAGCAAGTACAAGAGTGTAATTGCTAGAAATTGGCTTTTGAAGATTCAAAAAGGAGGATAATGGCTACCCAAGCCCCTGACCAAAAAGAACTTCATCACAGAGGTGTGGGACATTGTTATACTTTTGAACAGGGTAAAGGGGAATTCACATTCCTTCTACTAGGAGGATCGGATGTACTTTTTCATTCAAGTGGTTCTGTCTGGTGACAGATTTATGGATTGGTCTCAAGTAATGGTAGAGAGACTTCATGAAGGTTTGAGCAATTTTGTGGGGATGACAGGGTTCTACATGTCTTCCTACCTTTTGTACATTAACTTCCACAAGGGACTGGCCTGGACTACCTAATGAACCCTGGGTTGATGGAACGAGGATTTATAATTTTTACCCTTTGTTGCAACAACAAAGACCCGTTGAGAAGATTGACAGGTGGAATAGACTCTTCGTGGGAAGACTTTCCTTTGAGCTTCAGGGTGATGTAAACAGGAGAATGTCGGCTGAAGCTATGGAATTTGTGAGTATTTATGGAAGTTTCTTTATCCAATTTCCTTGATTTACCTACATATGGGTAGGTGACTTTGAAGGCCAACCATTCAAACTACCCAGGTACGCTTTTGATAGCTACATGCTTATAGAAGCATGTAGGCAGTTGGCCTACATAGATACAAGATTAGGAGCAAAGGACGAGTCTGGGGTGGTTTTTCTTGTTGAACTCGAATATTATAGTTGCAAGTTTGTATCAGATGCCTTGAACCTCGAATTGGAGTTCAAAGGAATGAATTTGCAGCCATATGTGGCAAGACAAAAATTTGACAGTAAGGGTTATGCAAGGGAGAACCTGAATGTAGACAATAATTTTTGCCATGAACCTCAGATAGAGGATTATTGGGAGAACTACAAGGATGAATATGAAGTGAGAAAGAGACTATGGTCCAGATTCACTTTGCTGCAGATAACTACCATGAGGCTACCAATTAATATATCTGGCGTATCAGAAGATACAGAGAGGGATATTTTGCATCCTGAGTTTGATACCGAGATTGAAGGAAAATGGATTCTAGAAATTAACTGGAACAAAAAGGAAGACGACAGTATCCAGACAAGAACCTTCAATGTTGTTAGGAGAATAGAGAGATGGTTGAGGAATCAAAAGTTCAAGGAGGGACCTCACATGTCCTCACATGAATCAAGAATTGATTCACACATTGTGGTTCAATCCCTTGTTTCTGCCACTAATGAAATTGTTGATATTGTAGGTGTCTCAAAGCTCATTGTAGAGAAAATTCAACCAAGAAGGTCAAAAAGGTTGCCATCTAGTCTTATAGTTGCCCAAGTAACTCGGTCCAGAAACAAAAAGAAGAGTAGGGAGTCTGTCTTGAAACAGGTCATTGTAGATCTGAATCCTAGTAAAGAGCTTGAACCAGAAATGACTAACTGGGAAAAAGAAAGGATTAAGTGGGTAGAAATAAGGCCAAGCACTTTGGACTCCTTGGGAAGACAATAATACTCCCAAACAACACTATGGAAGCCTTGATGGTCAGCCTCAGAGGCACAAAGAAAGGCCCGCCTTTCCAACTTCATGTGAGAGGCCTTAGAAGGAGCCCAACATGAGGAATAATAGACATGGGTGGCAGCCAACACCTTAGAACAAATTTTGAATTTACTAGCCAGAGAGAGTGGCTTGGTAATCGAGTAGGCTAACTTTTTCTCAATCCTGGCTGAAACAGCATTCCAATGATCCACAGGTGAAGCTTGAAAAGCAAAAAGAATGCCGAAAAAGAGAAAAATTTCACCATGATGAAGCTCTTTACAGTCATATTGGAGAATCCAAGGCGGGGCGGGTAGAAAAGACTGCCTATAACATTGTGTCTTGTGTCATTGAATGGCCAAACTAGAAGGTAAGCAAAAGGTGTTCAGACAATTAAGAGTGGCCTACACATTGTCTTCTTCCTCAATGAGAGTGAGGAAGGAATCATTCGCAAAGTGGCCATTGACAAGTTGAGAAGGTGACTTGGGCAGGGAGATACCATGGGCATGACAAGTAGAGATAGCATTAGCAAGTAAATAACCAAACCCTTCCACCGCAAGAACATATAAAGCAAGAGCTAGAGGACATCCTTGGCGAATGGATCTGAAAAGGCCAAAAGCCTTAGATTGTCAGTCATTAATGGTGATACAAGTTGAGGCATCTCTGATTAACATCTGGATAGACTTGATGAATCGAGGACCAAATCCAAGGGCTTTGAGCATAGCCAAGATAAAAGGCCACTCAATGCGATCATTCACCTTAGCGAAGTCAATCTTAAGGAAGATTGCCCACTATTTAGAGAATCTAGCCCAGTCCATCCCTTCCCAAATAGAAATAATGTTGTCCAAACTAAACTTGAACTTGATAAATCCAGTCTGCTCCGACTGAACAACAAGAGGTAGGAGATGGTGAATCTTGAGAGCCAAGGCTTTGGCAATGATCTTGTACAAGACATTGAGCAAGGTAATAGGTCTCCAATTACAAATATCCTCTGGATCCCCAACCTTAGGGATAAATTTGATGTTGCCTCAGTTAATCATTTTTCCCAAGGATTGGCAATGAAAAGCTTTCAGATAGACCTTATGGAGGTCAGGGCCAATACAAGACAAAAGAGCTTTGTATAATTCGCAAGGGAAGCCATCAAAACTAGGGGCTTTATCATCTGCCATAGAAAAAATAACTTCCTTGAGGTCATCAATGGTCAGTAAGAGATCACAAAAGGCCTGTTGAGACTCGAAAAGCCATTTGGGAACAATAGCTAAGAAGTCTTGCAAATCTTGGGCTTTGGTTGGTGAGTCTCCTTGTGTTGTGAACACCTTCTCATAATGACAGACAAAGGCTTGCATAATATCAGGCAACTCTGTGAGAAGATCTTGCCCCTCTTTGATTTTCTTGATCTCCATAGAGGTATGACGGGCACGCAAAGCCAAAAACAATTCCTTGGAGGCCCTATCGCCCACCTTGAGCTAGTGTAACTTGGATTTTATTTGAGCTCCTCTGGAAGAGTGGCTATTTGTAACTTGTTTCTAATGGCGGAGCTAGGCTAAATGAAGTTGTGGGTTAGAATCAAAAGGATTCAAGGCCAGAGCTTATGTGGCAGCACAAAGAGCTTTGGTGGTCACATCATACGACTGCCTATGGTACATGGCAAGTTGTCTACCATAAATATGCAAAAACCTCATAGAGCGGGTGATGGCATCATGCCACCATGCAATCCAACTAGTGTGATGATGGGGCCTTCACTCTAAATTCCAAACCCTTTGAATGTGGGCCATCATGGTTTGATGATACAAGAGAGACGTGTTGAAGTAGAACTGTGTTTTGGAAGGATGTTGCTTAGATGGTTGCCATTCAATGCTAAAATTTATGGGGAAGAGATCGAAGAGCATCACATCAACAAGAGGAGTGATGGGTAGGTCATGATCTTCAGAAAAAGAAAAAAATGATTGCACAGTTAACATAGCATGATGAAGCCTTTTAAGAATTTTGTCAAAGCCAGCTCTGAAATTAGACCAAGTGTGCCAAACCCCACCAGGGCGGCGGGGGTTGGTGTTGAGATAAAAAAGACCCAATTTATTATGCATAGAGTACCAGGATTCCTGCTCCCCATCTACCCAGCGGAAAGGCAAAATTCCATCCTTATCGGATGCCACCTCAACCATGTTGAAGTCCCCACACATGAACCAATTTGCAAGTGGCATATTGTCTGCAATCCAACACCAGAGGTATGATCTTTCAACTGCATCATTGTGAGCATAAACATTAACGATCCCAAGGGAATGATTATCAATTGATAGCAAAACCCAGATGATGCATTGCATGGGATCAAACCCATGAGAAATAACTGCAGAGAGCCAATGGAGTGAAATGAGTGTAACAACTCTACCTCTACTAGCTTCATGCTAGGAGGCAAAAGCAAGGCTATCCGACCAAATAACACGGCATGCAGTATTGATCATGAAACTAGCAATTTTGACTTCCTGGAGGTAAAGAACATCCAAGCCTACAACATGTTGATGAGCATCTTAAATATAATATTTTCTGGTGAGGTCTGTGAGACCTCAAACATTCCATGAGATGTAATTCATGACAAAACTTGCATATCTTCCCCATCCCCAAGAGAGGAGAAGCTATTGTGCAAAAAATCTGATTCCCCATTGGAAATAAATCATCATTTTTCTGAACCACCATCTACAATCTCAGCATGCCCAGAAGGGCTGCAAGAGTGGCATACAAAGAGTGTCGAGCAAAAATCATAGATGTAGCCAAAGGAGTGCGCACCCATTGTGGTCAAGCGGTGCCCTCAAATGAGTCCTTCCCCTATTGGTCAAGGTTTGAAACCGAAGAAACCACCTAGGAAGATGGTGTCTACATAGGAACATCCATCGTCGGCTGAGAACTAGAATTGACAAGATTCTTTTGGGTAGAAGTCATAGGGTTTTTATCTTTATGGACAACAGTGGTCCATTCATCCTTCTTAGCTCCCTCCACAGGTCAAGAGCCGGACTCCTTAACAAGAGGTTTTATTTTTGGAGTATCTAGAGGACAATCCCTGATCTTGTGTTCCGTCGATTGACACCGATAACAAGTGTTGGGTAAGTTTAAATAAAGCACCTTTTGGGTGAAGGTATTGCCTCCCACTTGGATATCAACAGTTCCTTTCAGGTCGCGTGAAAGGTCGACCTCAACACAAACCCTCTTTTGAGGATGAAAATTAAAAAAATGGTCAGGCTCAAGGCAAACCCCTTTGCCAACAGACTGAGCAATGGTTTGCATGAAAGGCCAACAAGGCAAAGGAAGACCGCAAAACTCAACCCAGACTGGTACTCGTAATTTTTTGTCATCTGAGACAAAAAAAAGTCATGAGACCAGCAGTGAAAAACCAGGAGGGAAGATCGAATTGTCCACGGCCCATGGGAGAGGATAGCCTCAACATGGGAAGGGTTTGAAAAGAGAAACAAAAAGAATCCCTTCGTGAGGCTCTGGACACCATCAAGTTGGACTCCATGAGGAGACCAAGCTTTGGCGACCTAGTCATGAAGCATTCTTTCAAGAGGGATCCTACCCACAAAGTATCCTATCAAAATACATTTTTCAAGTTATTCATAAGCATTATCAAAATCCTTAACAGGAAGTACAACATCAGGTGAGGACAAACCTTGTGAAACACTTTCGAAACAAATTTGTGAGGGCGCTTGTTCTGAGATGCCATGAGGGTCCATCGTAACAACTCCAACACCAGCATCAACTGTTGGGCGAAAGTTGGTCGGAGCCATAATAAACACAAAAATCTCGCAGTAAATGCAGTCTAAAGCAATCAATACGTAATACGCAATCTCAAGCCATAGCAGAGCTCAGATATTTTTTAATAAATTATTATTTTATTAATTTAATAATACTTAATAATTATTAATAATAATAAATGTACATATATTTTAAAATATAAATCACATATATTTTAAATAATATAATTTATAATAAATTATAAAAATCTCTTTATTAAACAAGGCGCAACTTTTTCTTCATTTGAAAAAATATTGCAAAAGATATTCCATAATTACATTATTGAGCAAACTATTTACAATTATCCTAAAATTCTTCAGATCCATAAATGAAAAATAAATAAAAACGCTAGACAAAAAAATTTAAATAAATTTACCATAAAGAGCTTTCTTTATATGCAAAAGTAAGGAGGAACACAGATAAAACTTAAATCTGTCAAACAGTTCACTTTTCTTGTCTATGCTCACACATTTTGCATATATGTCTGCAACGACATTTTTGCCTATATCTTCTGGTTCAAAATAACTCTTACCATTTATTGGGTGACGGAAGTCTATATCCTGTTCCACAGCTCCCATTTTCACACTGGTTGTGAGGATATTGACAAGGTTTTTTCACTGCCAATAGCATTTGCTTGAAAGTGTTTTAAATCTTTTTCAAAAGACACATTTTGCATATCCTGCAATCATACGAGATAAAGATCATAGCCCTAGTCACTGTTGAGTCGGCCTGCTACACTTCTCGATTCCATGTGATGGTAGCAAGATGCTCCCATTTGACACAAGTTGGGATTATGCTAGGAAATATAAAATGACTACAAGCTGTGATCAAACATTTATGAACATCCACCAAAATTCAGGCGGGATAAATGTTTAAATTTGAAAGTTCACGGAAACAGAAATGAAAACGGACAGAAGCAGAACTTGACAAAGGTAATGGCCCACAATTGCCACGTAAGCAAGGTCAAAGGCTTAGTGTGTGATGTTTAAGCGGTCCCTCTGTATATGCAGATGCTTCCATTTGAGGACGAGACGCTTAAACTTTAGAACATCCTCATGAAAGGCATTCATAAATTATGCTTAAGAAGATTTTACTTGTTTTAAGGCGACTATCAATCATCTGGACGGTGTTCATACTGATTCACTTCAATCTCTCTGGATGATTTATGTAGTCATCAATATTGATGGATCAAGCCAGCTTTTACTAATAAAACCTTCTAGTAGAAGCTTTTAGTACACAAGTTAATGGCATTAATACACGTCATATGCTCTTTCTGATTTGACCAAGGAAGCTTCCTTTTATTGAGTTAGCCACTATTTGTCTGTACATATAAGATTTCATTATATAGGTAAGGAATCAATGTTCTGTAGATGGAGGCTTTTGTTGCCTTATTTAAGTTACAGGTCAAAAGGATGTAGATATCATAATAAAATTAGTCTAAGCTTTGTGAGCATCAGAAGTGCAGTGGCTAATAAGAATGGCATAGATGAAACAGAGCTTACCCACCTCGCACTTCCAAATTGGTAAAATTCAGTCGTTCAGCAATGTGATTTTTAACTTTTGGTCTTCAACTTTTGAATAACGAAAGACTATTTTATGTTTACTGAAATTATCTTATTTAGTTGTCTATCATACTATTACCACCTGATTATTTTGCATTAACAAAGATATTTAGCCATGGATCCAGGTGGGTTTAAATTTAGGAGGGAAGCATTCAATATTCTTATTCTTTTTTGAAGTTGGATTATCAAATTATAATTTTTTAACATTTTGCATTTAATATAAATCAAATGACGATGGAATTCTAAACTTCAGAGAAAATGTAGCTCTTGTCTCCAACTGAAAACTATTTCTTGAATATAGATATTGTATATCATAGCCTTAATAAGAGGTTTTATGCAGATTTTATATTTTTATTAAAGAGTAAATTAAGAAGATGGGTTATTTGAAGTGTAAATTGATTGATCAGCAAGTCGGACACTAATTTAGTGAGAGAGCATCCTAATAGTGAATGGATGGTCTATGTGTTTGACTCGTTGTTTTTACAAATGAAATGTTGTTATGGTATTAAACCTAGAATACAATAGAATACCAAACATCTATTTTGTGGTTTAAAAAAAGTATTGGAAAATGAAAGAATAAAAACATCTTTATTAAATATTTTGTCACCATTTATAAATAGAAAAAACAAAAAATTATCATTAGAAATAATATAATATGAATATATATACATAATTCAAAAATACCCTTATTTAATTAAATAGAATTAACCTTTCAAATAACTATTTAAATTAAATTTAAATAACACTCAATATTTTCAAAACAATTTTAAATTTAAAAAATCTCCTCAAAATAGAATATAAAGGTGAGCTCAAATATCCATCAACTCTTTTTATCTAAAAATTATATTCTACCACGAAAATGGGAGGAAAAACAGCATATCTTTTTGACCAATATCTTAAGGACGAACAATGGAAAGTTGGAAACAATAAAAGGAATAAAGAGATTTAACTAATTATAGAGAAAAAAGAAAAGATCGGATTCTATTATAGATATTGTTGTAAAGCGTATAGTATTTGGTGACGTAATTCCAATAACGTAATTCCTATACCGCACAAAAGGTTCCCATTAAAATAAATGCTTGAAGATGATTCCTATCATTTAAAACCACTAAAAAATCCAGTGGATGGTGACGATACTTATTCACTTCCAACACAATCCACAATATTTGGTGCTTGATTCATTTCTGTGGCTTTCAAAATTTTTATTAATATATTTCGAAAAGCTTAAAATACTATTGATAAACTGGACATGTGCCTGGCAAGTTAGTAGGCCCATGGCCTCTTATCTCCAAGAGAAAAAATTAAGAACCTCCCTTTTTCTCTTCTTATCGAGATGAATGGCAGGAAACACGTCACATGTTTAAGTAATGTACGAATGTCTGTGTAGAGATAATATTTCATTAGATGGCTAAGGAATCTATGATTGTAAGTAGATGCAATGTAGATTGACATTTTTGTTGTCTATTTAAGTTACAAGTTGAAAAGAAGTAGATAAAGCAATTGGTCTCAGCGTCAGAAGTGTAATGGCTAACGAGAATGGCATAGATGTAACAAGGTTTGCTCATTTTGCAAATCCCGACTGGTAAGATTTTTTATTTTATTCAAATTTGATTTTGTGGTTTTTAAAGAATGGTGTGTTCTTTGTCTTTATGTTTTTTCAAATTATTTTTGATGGAAGGATCTTCAACTATAACATTTTCACTATTTAAAATAAATACATGAATAGTTGATTTTGGTTGTTAATCAGATCTTTCATTTATGTGATTCTTTAGTTTATGTTTCTTTCATGCATATCTCTGGGGAGTGGAATGGTGTTGCTGATTGTCTCGCCAAACAGGCTTCTGAGCACATGCATAATTGGTATATCGTGGATAAGGGTCAATTACCTCTAGATTTGTCTCATCAGTTAGACCACTTAGTGGATCTTGACAGGGCTATTTGATACCCTTGCTTTGTACTTGTTCTGCTTTGAATAAATTTTAACCCCTCTTTTATTCAAAAACCTCTTCAAATAAAAATTTGATCGTCTATTTTGATTGTTATTATAAGTAGACAGACTATACTCATCTTTTAATTGATTTAATTCTATTGTTATTAGCATTACTTTATGTTTAGAGTAATTCTACTCTTCCCTTATAAGCGCCTGATTATTTAAGTTGAAGGAATATATATAATTCCTACAAGGTTAATGTTATTATGTATATTAATATGAACTAATGGGTGATTGCAGGAAAGATCCGGTGCACAGGAGATGCATAGCTTCAAGCCTAGTGAATGTTGTATACCTCCTTGAAACCAATGAAAACCAGGCTAATGAGTTGTGTTGCTTGCTTCAATTTGAAGTGAAGCAAACTGTAATTGACGACCATGACAACTCTATATATGGAGCTATTTTTCAGTGGCATGGAAGAATGAAAGCATGTCCAGGTGGGCCTCCTTCTGAAGTAGTTGCGTTCAGAGGTACGCTTCTTCGACCAAGAAATATTTTTCATGACTTGGTCGAAGATTTGAGGGTAGCCATTGCACACTATGACTGCATATCCAGGGTCGAAAAGGGCTTACAATCCCTAAGAGTGAGCCTTTATGATAATGGGTACAACAATGTTTGGCTTGCAGGGCATTTATTGGGAGCTCCTATTGCATTGGGTATAGCAATGAATCTGTAGAGGGATGAACGTCATAATCTTGAAGCACATCTTTTCAATCCTCCATTTATTTGCCCTACAATTCCACAGTTGAAAGTAATTGAAAAGAGTAGAAGTTGTTCAGCATTGAATAAGGTATTGAGAGATGACCAGAGATCGCTTGAGTTGTACGCTAAATTCGTTGGCATTAGCGATTGGGTACCCAACATCTATGTGAACCAAAAGGATCCCATTTGTCAGAATTACGTTCACTATTTTGAGGTGTTAATGGGTATATATAGACATAGAAGTCATCTGCTTTATGAGAGTATGAAGTATCTCTTTTCTTTTGATCTGCTAAAAAAGAAAAGCCCTTGGCATTTAGTTCCCTCTGCTATGGTGATTGTGGCAACTAAACATTTCTTTCACAACCATCACACTATTCGTCAATGGTGGCATAAGGATCTTCGTATCAATAGTATTGAATATATCCCTCCAGATGAAGTTATTCAAAGTTTTAAATATAACCTTCCAGTTGAAATGATTGAGTAAAAATTCCAACACCTTCACAAAAGACTGCAGCTTCTCATCTTTTATTTGACGGAAAAGAAGGGTATAATACTATTAGGGTATAATACAACAGTGATAACACTACTCTCACTAGAGTGATGTAAGTGCATGTTTCACATATGCATTTGTATATTTGAATAGTTAGTGTATCGATATCTTTCTCTTTCATATATTTATTGTTGGTTAATAGATTTGTTTTTTTCTTAGTTTTTATATGTTTTTAAATAATGATTCGTGCATATCTTTTATGAAAAACCAAATAAACCAATAGTTGGATGAACCGAGTTTAGGTTTACCTTGAGTGTAGCTCCTCGTAAGATGTTTTATAATTTTTTATGTAGATTACTCAAAAACAAACACACTCTTCACCAGAAAGTGAGAAAGGCTTTCACATTCATTTGTCACCACAAAAAGAATGCTACAAGATATTTATTAACAAGTGTAAAGCTCACAGCCTTTACTCTTGCACATATCCATACAATATAAAACTTATTCCACCCAAAATACTCAAAGCAATGTAAATGTTGATCGATTCTCGCTCATGCCTCAAAGGACAAGGGGGATCAAAGCCATTTAAACAACAATGAAGCACCTTTTAAACAAAACAAAATCAATGAATTCACAGACTAAGAAGGAACTGGTAATGAAATAGCATATTCTACACATAAGCATACATCTCAACAGAGATTGCTATACCTTTCAAACACATAGATTTGAAGATAGTATCAAAATATTATTTCATTCGAGTACCAAAAATGTCGACACTGAAAAATCCATAGAAAATTTAGTCTGTTCCTTTCAATCAAATTTTTTTCGGACCTTAAAAAAGACTTTCAGAACCATATAAATAGCCACCAGGCTATGATAATTGGTTACAAATAAAACTAGAGTTAAATGATTAACTCTATCCCATAGTTAAAGAAGTTTAGTTTCTTAAAACTGAAAAAGCAATAAGTAAAGTAGAAAAGCGACATGAGCCGCGAGAAAAAGAGGCATGATTAGACTCCAGCAGATGATGTGGCTTCAACCTATTTGCCTTGTGATGTGGAAGTACTTCGAATATTCTACCATTCCAGGTGAGCTAAAGAGAAGCTCAGAATGAGCTGATAATGTGGGAGGCCTATATGTAAGATTTGTTGCTTCCATACCTCTTTCTTTTTTCTTACCTGTAGGACCTTACCCTTATGCATTTCTAGATGATCGAAGCAAACAACCAACATAGATTCAATTCTTGCAACCTTTGAGAAATCTTCAATTGTCAAGGACTTTGCTTCCTGAATCTGTTGTACTCGATCTCTGAAAACTTGGATCATGTCTGATGAATCCTCAAGTGTTTGATTATCCTCTTTAAGAAGCTTGAAATCTATGCATTTCATTTCTTTTTGCATAGTGTCAGTCAATTCTTTCAATTCCTTAAGAAGCTTGAGGAATTCCTCATGTCCTTGCTAAATGATTGAGTTCCTCCACTCAATATTCTCTTTGCACATGAAGAGTACATTATCATTGAGGTCGTGCAATGGCTTTTCAGTGAGAAAGTTCATCACTCCATATCTCTGAGTATCTCTCATTTGTTTCAATACAACTAGCCATTTACTCTTCTCTTTCTCCCAAGAGACTATTTATGCTTCTAACTCTTTCCCAATAGGCACTGCGTTCTCGAACACCTTGACAAAATCAGAAATATAGCTCGTTCCCTATTGTACAATTGATACAGTCGATTTGCTAAAGACATCTATAATCATTTGGCTCTTTGAACCTAATCAAATAACTTCTGGTTCATGGGCGATTTTGGATCAAATGATAAAGAAACTTGGGAAAGTGGGTGAGGATTTAGATTTTGGATAGCATTGATATATCGAGCCATTTGTATTATAATCTGCTTCATCTTATTCTTGTCTTATTCATCCTTCCAAGTTCTTGTGGGGATCCTTTTGGTTGAAGACTCCAAATGTTTAGCATCAATGGCACGAGAAGTTGCCCCTAGATAAATCTTTTTAATGATAAAATCTTTCTCAGTGATATTCTCGATCTCCTTATCTGTCAGGGGTCTAGCCACTTCTGCAACCCAGTGTCTCGTTTTCCCATCCACATCGATCATGGTTTTTGTTTTGAGTCTTTTGGACTTTTAAGTCCTTCTCAGGCACTTGCTAACCATATATTCCATTGGAATTGAAATAGGAATTACATTCCTCTTCTTAGAAAGTGAGGCACTTAGCCACTTAGGAGCGGTGGATATTTCCCTTGGCGACGGTGATTGTTTGTTAATGGTGATAATGACCATGGTATCCCCAAAATCCTTAGGTTGCTGGATTTCCTTTCCTTTATCTACAGCATCTATGATGGGTTGATCTTGTATCTAAGTATCCATTACTTCTTGAATTTCTTCCTTAGGATCCAAGTCTACTACTAGTGAACTTGTAAGGGTCTTCTGATAGCCTTTCCTATTGAGAGATCTGGTAACACGGGTAGAGGCGGAACCCAAAGAAGACTCTCCTAAATTTGCAATATTGGCCTTTTGCATCCTCTATTTTTCATCACCTACAATATCAATAGTAACATTAGAAGAAAGAAGAGATATTTGGGAAGCCGCTTGGGTTCGACCAACTCTCTTATCCTTAGGTGCTAGTATAAGCTTTTGTCTAAAGTGATGATCTTTCAACCATTTCTCTATTCTTCTAATCACATTAAAGGTTCTGGCCTGAATGCTACCATCTCCCTTCCTATTCCAATTAATTTCTAGGATAGGGTGTCCTTGTATCCTTTCATCGAACTCAGGGTCAACTACTTCCTCATCTCCATCTTCTTGCACCCCAAAAACATTCATGGATAAGCCCATTGTTACAATTTGTTGAAGACCACAACCTCCTTCTAACTTCAAACTCAATAGCATAGTTCTCCTAATAATCCTCCAGTTGAGGTTCATGCCGAAAACCATTATCAACATCTAAATTCTCCATAGCAAATCCCTGACTATGAAATTTGTATCTGGCAACATACAACTCCAACTTGAACTTCTTGAGTTCAAGTTCAAGATTCAATTCGTTTGAAATAGATGCACAACTATAGTGTCCAACTTCTACAAGAAATATCACTTTGGACTCCCCTCCACTACTTTTGTCAATATATGATAGTTGACGACAGACTTCGATTAAAACATAACTATCCAAAACAAATCGGGGTAACCTGAAAGGTTCACCCTGAAAACTGCCAACTCAAATATAAGTGAACTAGGAGAATTGGATAAAGTAACTACCATAAATGTCGATGAATTACATGGACTCCACTTTCAACCTCTTATTTGTGTTTCCCTGCAATTAGTAGACCAATCTCCCTACAAAAATATCATTCCATCTCATAAAATTCTCTACATATCTATGTTCCTGCAAGTGAGGGTAATATTCATATACCCTTATTCCATCAATCCAAGGTTCATGATACAGGTCATTCCAATCCCAGGTACATGTAAGCATATAAAACAAATATGAAGACATAAAGAAACCACTCATTCCTGCAAACCTATTCAGACTCTCATGCAATCTTTCTGCAATTACCTACCCCCTATCTAGGTAGGCGCTTCCATTCAGCATGAATTGGATGTAGAAGTACATCTAGTCTTCCTAGTAGAAGGTATGGGAATTCCCTTTTAACCTATTCAATAGAATGACAATGTCTCACACCTTTGTTATGAATTTTTCTCTAGTAAGTGGCCTTGGAAACTTGGACCCTCCCTTTTGAATCTTCAATAACCAATTCCTGGCAATCACACTTTTATAAGTACTCTTCTTCTCAAAAAAGAAAGAGTATGATGTGCCAATAGTCCATTCCTCATATGGCTCCTTATGAGGTATACCCATGGCTTCCATTACGGTCTCCCTATCATTTTTTAATAGCACTTCACCATTGATGCTCTTGATACACTTGTGCTCTGCATCATACCTATTCATACATTCCAATACTAACTTTGGGCATGGTGCAGCGATGGAAAATGTGGCGGCCTCAATCAAACCACTCTTCATTATTCTCTCCATCATTGAATTCTGAATTGTGTTTTTGGCTCTCTCTCAATAAAATCAGAGAGATCCATGAGGGCTAATGAAGTATCTCCCATCTCTAGGAGTGAGCTAACTAGGCAAGAAGTGCGGCCTAATTTTCGTAGAATAAGCCTCATAATGGTGCCTCTCATTTTAAACAAACAATTACAGGAATGTAATGAAGTTTTATACAAAACAAAGGGGAATGGACAACAGCTAGCTTCCAAAATAAGTAAATTCAACAGAAGAGAGAATAACTGAAACTAACTTGATCTCAACAACTCAAATTCTTGGAAAACTTCTGCATGCAGATACAATACCTCGAATTTTCCTCGCTTGCATTGCTACTAGGAAAATTCTAGAAATAATTGCTGGTTTTCGCAAAAAAGATAGACAAAATCACACTCAAGACTTAGATGGCTGTACTAATTAAGTTCATGTGAGTTATCACCTGATTTGACATATATTCGACATGCATTTAATTTCAGATCACTCCATCACACAATTCACGAATTATCATGATTTCTTGTCATAATTTTACAAACTAACATTTTGAATTCCCCAAAATATTCTATTTTCCCACCACCACATTCACTTTATGATGCATGTATCAATTTTACATAGAACTTCGATCTTTAAGAATTCAAACTTTGAACCTTGAACCAAGAACCAAGAGGTTCAAAGGTTCAAGTTCAAAATTGAGAAATAACACAGAGCAATACAAGACACTGACTACGCAACAAAACAAATAACAGTTAATGAGCAAAAAGAGAACCAATGCATGACCAACTTTGAACCTTGAACCTTGAACCTTGAACCAAAAAGGTTCAATGGTTCAAGTCCAATACGAATTGCAACAAAGCGCTCGCTTTACCATAAAACAAATCCACGAAGAAAATTCTTTAAAGCGTGTTTTGAAATTTGAACCTTGAACTTTGAAAGGATTCAATGACTCAGGTTCAAAAAGAGGAAATAAATGACCAAAAGAAAATAAACACCAAAGGTGACCTCTGAGTTTGAAATTTGCAAAGAAAATAGGGAAGGCTAACACTTATATTATTGAAATATAGACACATATTTGAAAGGAGAGATAGAGAAGAGTGTGTGAGTGTAAGGATTATCATCATAATGTAGCACATATTATGTGCAAGCATTTATAATTAATAATTCTAGTTTTAATTTTATATTATTGTCTAAAAATAATTATTTGATTCAATATTTGGATATAAATATATCATTTAAAATTTGTATGTTGTTCTTATGTGTCAATAATCAAAGAAGAAAAATGACATCTAAAAATATCTAGCACGCATATTTATGAACCTCTTTCAATTTTGTTTCTTTCTACATAGCTTTGAATATCATATCATTCTAGGAAAAGTCTATGGTTGTGATGGTAACCATTGGAATGTGAATTTGTCCCCTTCTGACTTAAAATTAAAACTTGAAATTGAACAATATTTTATTTCTTAATCTTCCTATTTTAAGAGAAATTGATTTTTTTTCATATAATAGATGCTATGTAATAGTAGTAAAATATATTCAATCCTCTCGATATCATCATCGAGAACACACATGTCCTCTGTCACACCAAAGAATTAGATAAATTTACAAAATAACATTCCAATTTGATGAAATGTAAGGATTTACAAATAAGTATTCATGGTTCCTTGCCTAGTAATTTTGGTCTTGATAAATTTCTAGGAATTAATTAGGAAGAACTTTTCTTCCTATGATCAATCAATATTGTTTAAGATATTATAAATATTACGAGTCTAATTATTTGACAAAATTATAGTAGAATGTTATATATCAAGATAAGTTGTAGCAAAAAGCATTTTTGTATGCATGGATAAATAAAACATAGAGCATAGATTCAAAACATATCTCCATCTAAGATCCACAAACTTTTCCTATGATAAATATGAGAGCCAACACGAAGTTCTAGATAGTTCACTAACTAAAAATATTTTTTTCTAGATTTAACATTAGATAATATTTAAAATATTATGTATTTCATATTTATTATTTAATTATTAAACTAAGTATCATCACTTGGTCCATTTACATTCTAAAAATATATATAAATTTATCAAAAAAATTAATAATTATTTAATTAAATTTAATGATGAAAGAAAATTCATCTTCCTTTAAAATGATGTTAAAGAATAGATAGAAGCACAAAAGAACATCCCAAAATATTACTCTTTATTAAAACCCCCAAAAATTAATGCTTATTGTGTTGGAGTCCTCTCACATGTCTAATGCTTACTTTTGTTTAAAAGTCACACACACACACACACACGCACGCACGCACGCGCACGCACACACGCACACACACACACACATTGTTAAACATTAAATTACATTTAGATGTATTTATCTTTCATTTTTATTCAAAATTTATAATACCCTTTATAAATATTGATTTTTGCCCAACATCTTAATAAGGTTACTATTCTTAATATTAAAGCATCACATTAATTAAATAAATTGAATATTTTATAATTCTATCTTTCATAAGTCCTCACTCTTCTATTAACGTTTTTGCCAGTAGATTAAAATAGGAAGCAATATGAGAGTAAAAGTGACATAGTTAAGTAATCTAAACATTAAGTTTATAATATATGTTTAAAACAATTACTTTTCTTAGTTCATTTTTTTATGACAAGGATGTAAGGTAGACACCCACAAAAGAGACCAAGATAGACCTACACAAGGTTTTTAATAAAGAAGAGGAATATCTAGACCATTTTCCAAGAGATACAAAATATATCACAAGGGGAACAAGAATCATATTCCTCCAAGTTTGTACATGGTTAAGCAATAAGAGAGGAATAATCAAATTATTTCGAATAGAGATGATAAAGGATATTATCATGAACATAGAAAATAAAAAGATAAAATATTCATCAAAATAATAATTAAAAAAAAAATCTCAAAAAGGAAGGACAAAGGAATGGACAACAACGCACAAAATTAGTAGAAAAATAAATGCAACAAATCACAAAAAACTATAAAGAAAAATAAAATTGATAAAAAAAATAAAAATGATGTGATTGAAACCACATCAAAATATATAGATGAGTTAATTCGAATAATAATAGCTAAATGGTGCAAGTTTTCCCTATGGCACTACTTATCTATCAAAAAAATAATAGCCATATGGTAAGTAAAGATGGATCATCATCCTCCATGTCACAATCATGGAATGGGATATAATCAAAAGTTTTGGGTAAAAGGAAAGGAAAAGGGGTAGAAACAAAGACAAATATACAAAAGTGGAAAATAAAATGAAGTATAAAAATCACAAATAAGGAAAAACAATAATCAAAATAAGGATAAAAAGGAACAAAAGAAAAAACACAATAAGGTGGCAAGGAGTTGAAACAAAAAGAAGAGGATAAAAATGGGAAACATAAAGGAAAACAAAAAATTAGTCTCTTTTTAATAATAAAAATATTTTTAAGTACATCATTGAGATGAAAACATATATTAATGGGTTACAATAGTATGATACCAAGCTTATCCATCAATGGAAAAAAATGATTTTGACTTCCACCTTTCATATGCAACTTGTACTGTCAAGTGGAAACTAGTAAAGAGTATCCACCATTGAAATTTGTATGGTATTTTTATTATTTTAAATATTAAAGTGTCAATATGTGAAAGAAGAAAAAATGATTTTGTGGTATACGAGATTTTTGTCACTTCTTTTAAATGATTTTGTGGTGGAGATCAAATTAAATAAGAAATAAATTCACACTATAAAAACATCAAAAAGTTAGGATGATGTTTGCTAATGCACTTTGAATCTTACTAGCTCAAAGTTTTCTTTTAGGAGTCTAGTCAAAATATCTTGATTATACATTATAATCTTATTCTCCCATTATTTTTAGATAAATGTGTTTTAATAGTACATAACATATCTGTCCTTAATTATATTTCTTTTTTTATACAAGACTTCATAGCTATATTTCTTATAGTCTAATCTTTGTACCACTCATCCAATCCTCTATGTCCTTACCATCTTCTCACTTGAATAATGCATACTAATATTTTATTTAATGTAGACATATGAAAAAAAAAATTAATACACTTTATTCTCTAAGATTTTTTATTCAAAAATATTTACATATACAAAACAAACACATAGTAAGTTGTCATTGGTATGCCACATTTTAATAACTTAGATGACTAGCATCATCACCATCTTTGTTATGGAGAACTACACTCTTTTGCAAGCGATTGAAATTGCAATGAGTGACTTCATCTGGAGGGATGTATTCAATGCTCTTAACTTGAAGATTCTTAGACCACCATTGACATATGCCATGATGATTACTAAAACAATGTCTAGCTACCCTAAATACCTTTGTAGATGGAACTATATGCCAAGGGGTTTTCTTTGTAGCCA
This sequence comes from Cryptomeria japonica, assembly GCF_030272615.1. Lineage (NCBI taxonomy): Eukaryota > Viridiplantae > Streptophyta > Pinopsida > Cupressales > Cupressaceae > Cryptomeria > Cryptomeria japonica. The sequence continues at coordinate 221,561,172 of NC_081411.1, read as the reverse complement.
CTTCAAAACAAAAGAAGTACTTCATGCTTTCGTGGACCAAATGACTTTTCTGCTCATATATACCCTTCCATACCTCAAAATAGTGAAGGTAAGTCACACAAATGAGATCCTTTTCATTCACATATAAATTGGGAATCCAATCACTATAATGAAGGAAATCACCATACAACTCAAGTAGTTTGCTCTTGTCTTTCAAACCCATCTGCAATGCCGAAGCCTCAGAAGTGCCTTGAATATGTTTGCAAATTTCCTGCGATTGACTACACTGAAAGGAAGGGGCACATTTATGTGTGCCAACTAAAATCTTCGCAATCCTCTCAAACACTTTCAATTGAGGAAATGTAGGAGAGAAAAATGGAGGATTGAAAAGATGTAGTTCACGACGTTCTTTCGGCTCCAATTTTCTTGCTGCAGCCAGTGCAATGGCAACACCCAATGAATGCCCTGTTATCCAAATATTCTGGCATCCATTCCTATGAAGACTATTTCTTAGGAAGGGTAAGCCCTTATCAATCCTTTCTATGGATTTGAATTGTGCAATGGCTACCTTGAAATCCAGGATCAAGTCTTCTAAAATAGTTTTGGGTCGAAGAAGCGTACCTCTGAATGCAAGCACTCCTAAGGGAGGTCCACCTGGACCTGCTTTTTCTTTTCCACGCCACTCAAAAACAGCCCCATATATAGATTTGTCATGCTCGTCGATTGCAGTTTCCTCCACTTCAAATTCAAGCAAGCAACACAATTCCTTAGCCTGATTTGGGTTGGTTTCAAGAACATACACAATATTCACCAGGCCCACAGCAATACATCTTCTGTGTATTGGATCTTCCCTGCAAACACTCCATTCATGCCATTATACATAAATTTGTGGGCATTTCTATAAAAATATAGCAGGTCAATCTATACGGTCTAATAAAATTTAGTGTTGTCATATACTGTTTAAAATTAAAAAATTGTTATATAGACCATCAAATTTTAGACTCCGGCTTTAAAGATATAATCTGTTGTCATTATTTCTT
>NC_081411.1:220520153-220597653 GCF_030272615.1 Cryptomeria japonica | reverse complement strand
GAAACAGGTCAAGAATTTAGGTGAAGAAATTTTTTGGAAGCTCGTTGAAAAGATTAGGGCTCTTCTACAGATTTCTTCCAGGAAAGCTATACCAGGTTGGGTGGCTTCTTTTGATTGTTGTTTTAAAGAAAAAAATTTTGTTTCTTTCATCTCTTTAAATGATGTGTGTAATAAGGTGTTTGTCAAATTTGAAATCCTGTCTAATATTTTTTTATTCTTGGTTACAATCCATTCCTTAAGTTAATTTTTGGTTATTGGAAAGAAATTATTTCCTGCATGTTCGTGGATTTGATTTTGAGAGAATTGGGAGTTTATTATGGCAAATTTTGCCAAGAGTTTTATTGTGCATGGAAATTGCAAGATTTGGGACGAATGGGGTTTACTAGAGAAATCCTTCCCTATTGTTTGATTTTGTTCTAGTATTTGGCTATGGCAGTCTTTTAATCGCATCTCTGTGAAATTGTTATTTACTTAGAAATAAATTTAATTATTAATTAAATTTATTGGGTTATTTATGTCTTTTGGAAAATAGTTTATTTAATTATTTTAGAAAAAATAAATAGATAAATAAAAATAAAAAATATATAAAATTTTGTGAAAGTGAATTTACTAGAAGTGGGAAATTTATTTTTATGTCATTATTGTTGAAGGAAATTTAAAAAAAAAAATTAAAATTTGTTTGTTTTTTTAAAAATATAACTTCAGTAGTTACTACCGATGGTAGTATAGCTACCGGCGGTAGCAGTACTACCGGCGGTAGTACCTACTACCGCAGGGTAGTAGTGCTACTAATGGTAGCAGTATTACTGGCAGTAGTATCTGCTACCACAAGGTAGCAGTACTACCACGGTAGTACCTACTACCGTGCGATAGCAGTGCTACCAGGGGTAGCCCTTGCTACCTACGATAGCATTGTACTTTGTTTTCCCAGTTTCCTAGATTTTGCTCAAACCAAAATTTGGTGTTCGGTTTTCCATGCAAATTAACATATTTAAGATTAAAATTAAATTATTATATATGCTATATGATATATGTATATATATATATTAAAAATATTTGTATGTATATATATATATATAATCATATATAGTTTTAGTTTATAATGACATTATATTATTTAGTATTATTTTTAATACTTTTGAAATTAATTCATGAGTTACCTATATATATATATATATATATATTGTAATATGATTATAAGAATATTACATATATACGATGTATATATATATATGTATTCATATAATTATATTATAAATATATATAATTTAGAGTTTGTTATATTCCAAAAAAGCTTATAATTTTTAGATTTAATATTTATGTTTGGAAATACATTAGGAGATTAGTTCATATGTGTATTTATTTAACCTTATTGGACAAATGACAAAATTGATCTCTTTGTATTAATATAGTTGTATTTTCTTATTTTTTGTAAATTCTTTAATTGCAAGTTATTTATGCTTTTGGTTGTTTTAAGAAAAGATTGCCTATATTAGGATCTTGTGTAAATGGTGTTCTCAATCAAGCTTAATTTCATTGCAATTTTGGTTGTGTTGTCATTATGTCATATGTTGTTATATCTCCTTGGCTAGGTGTTGTTGTATAACCTTATTGATGTGAGTCATTGTGTGTTTCATCCAAATGGGCAATCTTGGGTTAGTGATTGTGTATCCTTCACCTGTTCTTTGTCAGGATTAGTTATGGCTGTCTGTTTCACCATAGAGTTCTCATAGAGAGACCTTTCCTATTAGTGTCCTATGAGAGAGAGTGGCTTTTGAGCAGGGGCTGTGCTCAAAGTGGATGACAGGATAACCCATCGAAAGTCAGTTAAAAAGTAATAACCTAATAATTAATTAGGGGGTGGGTAGAATAAATATTAATTAAGATAATGTACCTTGTGCATAGGTTTAGTGCTCGTACAGGGGTCATAATGTTACAAGAAGGCCTGGAATGGCAAACATATGACCTTGTCTTCACGAAAGGATTGGTAGGGTCCACACGAGACTTAGTTGGAGTCGGAAGTCGAGAGAGGTTACCAGGAGAGAGAGTCAGAACCTAGGAGGCCTACCATGGTAACCATCAACCTATTCGATGACACTCTCTCCTTAGAGTCACTAGTGTTTTGTGAGTTGAGTCACATGGATTTTTGCGGAGTCTTGTAGTTCTTTTGTACTTGTTTTCCTTTGCTTGCTTGAGGGTTTTCTACTATCTCCTAGCACAGTGGGGTGGTTCCATTTCAGGATCACATGGTTAGGTGGTAGTGCCACTTCCCATCGGATGATTTGGATTGTATCTTCAGGCGAGGAAAGGCTTCGTTGGTGTTTCTTGGTTCGTGGTTCATGTACTAGCTCATGTTCAGGATCATTGTTCAGTTGAGACCTTGTGGTCATTGTATCAGATTTTTATGTAACCTTGATATTGTAACTTTGTAATCCGTGGTATTATTGGAAGCCATGTATTTATGGATATTGTAATAGTATGTCAGTGGAATGTAAGTTAATTTAGTTTCTTTGATCTTATGTATAAATATTTAATGGAAATTGGATACATTGGAATACTTTAATTTCTTCATTATGGAAGTTAGATGTATGTGTAGTTTTGAACTTAAGCATTTACTTTATCTAATTAAATGGACAATTGGATTAACCATGGTGTTAATATAATCTATGATTAATCTTCATTGGTAACCTGTAGGAAATCATCTATTAGTCTTCTGCTATGTTATTAGACGTGCAATGGTTATAATTAATGCACTTAATCTTTAAAAAAAAAATTATTTCACCCTTTAGTTGTCTAGATGTGTTGTTTTCCTTTAGGGTTGCTAGTGGGGCATTACAACTCTCAATTGCAAAGGTAGCAAGGAAAAAGCGGGTAATTTTCTCAAAATCAAGATATTTTTCCCTTTGGGATCATCCATAATCTACATATGGTTGGAATTAAGATAACAGTTGGAACAAAGTTGTGTAGAAGGAAAAAGGGATTAATTTTCCTAGTTCAAAGCTACTTTACTACTACACTTGTAATGGGCATTTCTATTTGCAGATGAAAAAAATCAATTTGAAAAATACCACATATCTCCTTAGTAGTTTCCATATGCAATAAAAGTGCATTCATTGAAATCTTAAATAGTTATTAATAAATTGGTGTAATGGTGTAGAATTAGGGTTTCACCCAATGATGTGGTAAAACACATAATTTTGTCTTAGGGGAAAATTACATTAAAGAGGGATAAATCTAATAGATCTCGGCTCAATCCAATAAGGATAGGGCTAATAATTTTGTTAAGATTCATTGGTTGGAGTTTGATTCAAACCTCTTTTTAAGTTGAATTGTGAAAATATTGAAATTAGGGTAAATGTGTTGAAATTGAAGAAATTATGCATAAACAATGAGCTATAAACGTGAAAATGAGCCACAAACCTAGACCTAAGCAATATGTGATTTTCCGGACCTGTTCCCAAAAGGTCATCCTAAATTGTTGGGACCATAATGCTTGTCGCTCTAGTCCTCCAAAATTTTCACCATCCAAAAGGAAATTTGTTCATCTTTGTGAATAATGTCTATCCTGAAAATTACAAATCTGTACCATTTCCTACAAATAGTAGAGATGAAAAAATGGTTGGGAAATATGGGTTTTCCATAGGTGAAGCCTCAATTTTAGAATTAACCATGAAATTGAATTGAAATGTATATGAATTGTTGTAATGGAAATGATTTCCTTTTGAGGGAAATGTTGAAAATGTCTAAAACACTAATGGTATACCTCTTTTTGAAGTTTTGTTTGTCTCCAAAAGGATTTAGGGTTTCATGTAGTCTTCATAAAACATAGAACATGAAAGTCATCTCCAATGCTTGAATCTTGACTTCACTTCTACTCCAATGCTTGAAAGAAGATTGATTGCTTGGTCACTTGAGTTTGAATGAATTCTTGATTGATTGGATGTTGGATTGATTGAATGTATATGAAAATGAGAGGGGTAGACCTCCTTTTATACATGCTTGGTCGAAAAGTAAATTAATTTTCTGACATGCCCCAACACAAGATCTAGGTTCCCATCCTTTTTAAGTTACTATTGAGAGGCCCAAAAATGAACCTTGATTGGGAGGACTAGAGTGAGGGTGCTCTTATCTTAACCAATCAAGGACTTAGAATTTTGGGGGAGAAAGTGCATATGTTGAAAATATTAAGTTTGGTGAATGGTGTGAGTAGAATGAGGCCTCTAATCAAGCCTCAAGGGATGAACACCTAGATAAAGGTCCAAATAAGGACAAAATTCTAAGGGAGTATGATTTAGGATGCTACACTTAACCCTCACTTTAGCGGGAGTATGAGACTAAGCATACTCTTGGTAAAGAGATGAATAATATTAGTCTTGAAAATTATAGCTCCGTACCTATTCGTGCACACAATAGAGAAGGAAAAATGATTGGGAATAGGGGTTTTCCTTAGGTCAAAACTCAGTTTTGGGAATAACCATTAAATAGAATTGAAATGTAAATGAATCGATTTAATGGAAATGATTTCCTTTTTAGGTAAATATTGATAATGTCTGAAACACTAATGATATACCTCTTTATGAAGTTTTATTTCATGTAGTCTTCATAAATATAAAACATGAATGTCATCTCCAATGCTTGGAAGAATACCGATTGCTTGCTCACTTAAATTTGAATTAATGCTTGATTGATTGGATGTTGGGTTGATTTAATGTATATTGAATGATAGGGGAAGAAATTCTTTTATACGTGTTTGGTGAAAAAACAAATTAATTATTCGACATGGGCCAACACGGGATCTAGGTTCCCAACCATTTAAAGTTACCTTTGAGAGGCCCCAAAGTGGGCCCTAGCTGGGAGGACTAGAGTGAGGGCACTTTGGTCCCTAAGGACCAGGGAACCAACACTCTGGTCCTTACTAATCAGGGACTAAAATTTCTGCGGAGAAAGTGCATATGTTGAAAAGATTAAATTTGGTGCATGGTGTGAGTAGAATTAGTGCTCCAATCAGGCCTTAGGGGACAAACACCTAGGTGAGGGCCCAAATGAGGACAAAATTGTAAGGGAGTAAAATTTAGGATGCTACAATTGGTTTTGCATCAAGTACAATATTTTATTTATTTCATCACCATTTTCCCATTTTCATCATCATATCTCTTGCTAGTGTCTTAGACTTGTCTCATGATATCCTATACCAATTTAATGCTTCTCATCTTCAAATTTAGGGTTACGTTGATGGGCCTCTAGCTATATAGAAAGCTAAACCTAAACCTCAAAATGACAGATGGATCTGTTGGTGGGAAATAACATTTTCTTGATACATTATATTTAATAATAATAAATTTGAAAAAAATAATTTTTTACTATAAAATATTTATTATTATATATATATATATATATAATTTTTGGATAAATTGTACTTGCAATCTTGTGCTCCTAATTGCAACCTTTCTTTTTTGCCTTCTTGCTTTGGCCTATTAACATAAATTGAATATTCTGATGCATCTTGGTAGAAAGTGTGTATTGGAGTTGAGGAAAAATCAACTTTATAGCTCCCAAAGATCACCTGCATGCAAACCTATTACAGAAAGAGAGAAGAAAAAAAGCTATAGAGGCCAGAATTCAAAGATCTAGAAAAGAGGAGTCATATTGATTGTGCAACAAGAATTCAATTCAATAATTATAGTTGTTATGAAAATACAAAGAGAGAATCCTTATAAAAGGATACTCAAAACCTTAAAGGAGAAAACCCTAAAGAATTATAAGATTCATAAGTTTAGCTTAAGCAAAGTATAATAAACTAATAATTAAATAAATAATTATTAGCTAATAAAAGATAACTCTAACACCCCCCTTAAGATGAAGTTAGGGAGTAGCTAAAAACAATTAAGGACTAAAAAAGCATGTAAAAAAATGCAGGGTAGCAATAATGGGTCCCGTCAACTAGGCCCGATGAGGTACCCAAGTACAATATAATCTCTGTAAAGTGGAGAAAAAGGAGAAAACTCTGTGGGAAAAAAAATCCTCTCCAAGAAGAGATGAAAGCTCAAGTGAAGGACTAAGAAGCCTCCAAAAAAGAGTGTTCTAGAAGATAGGAACAAAAAAAGAGCATGAAGAACACCACTGAAGCATGAAAATAGCTGCAAACACTATCAAAAAGTAATTGGTAATCTGAAGAACGTCCATTGAAATAGAACATGACCAGATAGAGAAGATTGTAATCTGCATGAGTGGCCTCAAATGACACTACTCGAATCAGATGACAAACAAAGGCAAACAACTGAACTCGTAGATATAGATGGCATGAAACACCAAAGCCTGAAGAGTTGATTAATCAAACCAAGGAAGCATTAGAACCGATAGGACAAACGTCCCCATAATGTTGAAAAGGGAGAGGGATAGGTACACTAAAAAGAACAGCCAACAAGAACTGCATGATGAAGAATCAGGAACATCGAAGGTGTAGAGAAAGTACATAGTATCGTAAAAGGAACACTCACTTGACACACATCATGAGGCTAATGTCGCCGAAGGAACACTCACTTGACAAAGGTAAATGGCAAACAAAAGATAAACATCAACCCCCCCATGACACTTTATAAGTAGTGCATGTACAATAAGGCACAAGAGGTGCAAGATCCCAAGTATACAATGCATGGTGGTACTTTATCTTAGTGTGTTTATATAAATAAAATGCAATAATGATAAGAAGAGACATAAGACTAGAAATAGAAAGAACAACCAAAGACAAGACATCCTACTCAAAGAAAGAGATCCTAGGACCTGAAACATCCAAGATATTCACCAGAGTGCTGAAAAACAAAAAATTGAATAAAATATACCTGAAGTAGAATCTGGAAAGAAAACTCATATGAATGGAAAGAATATAGAACAAGTTGTCCAACGATATAAAGTTTTCAAAAAACGGAGTTTGGATGCTCAATTATGTCTCCCGGAGTGCAAAAATGAACCTCTAGCTTTGACAACAAACAAATGCCATCAAAAAAGAAAAAAAAAATTCAAACCTCTAGATTTGGATAGATCTTGGAAAGAGCTTTCCAACGATACAAGGTTTGTCAAAAAAAGCGCCTCTGTGTGACCAAGTTACGACCAAAAGAAAAAAACTGTCTTGTAGGGCATAAAGGCAAAAGAAAAAAAAATTGACAAAAACTTTGTAACACATTTGAAGGTACATCCATATGGATTTATGTGCCTTGAAAAATGTGCCAATAAAAAATCATGCCCTAGATGCCCCTATCACCAAAAATAGGCAAATTATATATCAAAATTCATGGAATCAACCTTCTAAATCCAACTATGGAGTCCTCTTTTCACCAAAATGTACCAAAAAATCAGCTACCCCAAAAAATGAAAAAAAAAACAACTACACAAACCCCTGAATACTCCGATCTGAAGAACAAGGCCCAAAAACTCTCATGAAAAGAACAGGGGCATGCAGATCTGGAGCTCTTATACCATATTGGAGTTGAAGAAAAATCAACTCTACAGCTCCCAAAGATCACCTGCATGCAAACCTATCACAAAAAAAGAGTACTAAAAAAGCTATGGAGGCCAAAATTCAGAGATCCAGAAAAGAGGAGTCATATTGATTGTGCAACAAGAATGCAATTCAATAATTATAATTGTTATGAAAATACAAAGAGAGAATCCTTATAAAAGGATACTCAAAACCTTAAAGGAGAAAACCCTAAAGAATTATAAGATTCCCAAGTTTAGCTTAAGCATAGAATATAATAGACTAATAATTAAATAAATAATTATTAGCTAATAAAAGATAACTCTAACAGTGTACATACAAGATAATATTGTGGCATGGAAGATTAATATTGATCTATTGTGCATGGATAATTCATCTTTTTCTTATAGATCAATAGTCCTCATTACACCTAGTGTATGATGTGAATAACTTAGTTGGTATTGGTATGAAAAGCTAATAGTTATGGAAAACTATTTTGCATTTCAGTCTAGAGGTCCTTCACCCTTTCAAGTAAAGAAACATTTGCATTGCATTGGAATATACCTTAACATCATTAGCACAAAAATCAATGATATAGTTAAATATGGTGCATTAAGTGGTGGTGCACATTTTTTTTCTAGCGCCTTGTAGACACGAAGCCACAAAGATTTTATGAATATCAAGAATTATAAAGATTTAAAATAGTCATACTCCTACCTAAGGACTAGCGAAGGGCTAGATTTTCCCAAAATTGATTAATATTTGAATTCTGGTTTGAACATGCATGCATGCTTGCTAATGATAGATGCAGTTGGCTATCAAAATCTAGCACTAAAAATTAGATGATATAGATGAAATCATGCCACCTTGTTGAGGGAAGTTAGTCCCTATACATGCTAGCTAGAAGGTACACTACTGAAGAGTAATAATACCCATGATTCATTTGACCATTGTTAGTAGTGAAGGTTTTTTTGTGTAGAATGATGAAATGTGTTGTACAATACTGCATTTTTTCTATTCAAACTTGCACACATGTTTGAAAATGATGATAAAACACATGAAAGCTAGGAATAATTTTTTTCCATGGTAGTTCTAAGTCACTACCAAGTTGCCTAGATGATTCTTTTGAACCTTGAAAAACACAAGAAATAGTGTTTTTATTTGCCTTTCTCACTTCCATTTGATAAAAGTATTACGATTGAAGATATATCTTTCTATATAGACTATGATGGATAAGGAATCATAATAGGCTATCATTTCTAATGGTTGAATGAAGCCACATATTGAGAGAACACATACTTATGTGCGTAGATGGAGTCCTATTGTGAAGGGACACTGGCAACAAGTTATTATTACAATTGCGCCACAAATGGATGTCCTTGAAGGCACTATAATTAGTAGTTACAAGGTTTCAAGGCATGTGACCTTTGACTAATTTGTATCTCGTAAAGGCTTGTGACTTGCAAATATAGGCTAATAAGGATCTTAGTTGCACATTTATGTTAAAGTAGGTTTTTAATTCCTAGCATAGGTTTTTTCTATGGTTTAATTGAAACTTGCTTAGGTAATAGAGTGAGTATTAGTGTCAATGAAGTGTGTGGTGTTTGCATCTTTCATGGGAGCTACACTTCCCTTTTTTTCGATTCTCAAGTTGTATCCCTCCCATTTAGATAATAAAGGTAGTGCTCCAGCACAAGGCTACCCCACCAACTCTGTCCTCTCCACCAAGGAACGTTTTAAAGAATCTTAGATTTCCAAAGGATATATCTACAAAATGACTTCTATATTGAGTAAGAATAAGTGCTAGATTCAGGCCACAACTTTCCAACTGGTACTATCGAATAGGTATAGTTTTTGTACCAATTTAAAAAATGTAATTAGTTGCATAAAAGAAGTTCATATTATATGTACTATGTGAAATTAGAGTATCAAAGCAACCTCCTCATATTAACTTGTTGATTTCCAGATTTTACTTCCTAATTTTATTCAAGATTTCTTAGTTTAACTTTTATTAATAAAATGTTGTAATGATCTATTACTATTTTAACATCATTAGAAATATTTCTTATATAACTATGATTATGCAGCTCCTTTGTAAACTACTATTTGTTCTTTCATAATTAAACTTTGTTCAATATAAAATAAATAAATTAAAAAAAACACACATAAAAACAAAACCTTGAAGTCAGATAACAAGATTTATCAAGACAAAGAACAAAATACATTTCACGTAATTATTATTATATAAAACCCTCAAATTCGTGGTACAATGAATGCAGCTGTAATATATAACATTTTCTACTCAAATAACGAGGCATTGTAAGGCGCCAAGTACTCCCTGTCCACTTCATTATTATTATGTGTTATTGAAATGAAATGAAAGGCTGCAAAATTTGCTGTAGTTCTGTCGTTTTGAGAGTTTAATGTGTGATGGGTAGATTGCCACTCACTCACTGCGGATACGACGACAGTGGACATCTTGTCTAAGCATGTCAAGGACGGTTAAAATAGACAACATCTTGTCGTCTAAGCATGTCAGGCTGACATGCAACTTTTCTAAGCACGTGGATGCTAATGGGGATGTAGTTTATTAAAGCGTTGCTCCCACACACAGGCAATGGCTACGCAGCAGACAAAACGGTCCATCCATGCCATGCCTTCCGATCCCCATCCACAAGCCCAATCAAACATCACAGTTTTGGTGGACCACTTAAAAGGACAAAAACTCCAGCAAAGTCCATAGCCTTTCATTTCAGTAATAGGACAACCAATTGGACACGGTCCATTCTGCACCTTACAATGCCACCTCCACAAAATTCACATTCTGCACCTTACAGTGCCACCAACACAAACGGACATGGTGTCCGAGTACAAGGACCGTGAATTTTGTCGTAGGCAGAATGGGTGACGAAATTAATTGTCGTAGCTACTATGTGTAGTCCCTTTATTTGATTGTGATCGATCCAGTATATGATGGCCATTTACATGGTTGTCCAATCCCGAGAGTTACGCAAATGCAATGTAAAAAAGCATATTTTTCCATTTTTAATGGAAGAACCCAAGGTATCCGTAGTCCCATTCCCCTCGTAGGGACGGATATCGCCACTAACTTCGTGCAATCAAATAAAGGGACTACACACCGTAGATACGACAATTAATTTCGTCACCCATTCTGCTTACGACAAAATTCACGGTCCTTGTACTCGGACACGATGTCCGTTTGTGTTGGTGGCACTGTGAGGTGCAGAATGTGAATTTTGTGGAGGTGGCAATGTAAGGTGCAGAATGGACCGTGTCTAATTAGTTGTCCTATTACTGAAATGAAAGGCTATGGACTTTGCTGGAGTTTTTGTCCGCCATTGAACAAAACGGCCCACCCATGCCATGCCTTCCGATCCCCATCCACAAGCCCAATCAAACATCACAGTTTTGCTGGACCACTTAAAAGGACAAAACCTCCAGCAAAGTCCATAGCCTTTCATTTCAGTAATAGGACAACCAATTGGACACGGTCCATTCTGCACCTTACAGTGCCACCTCCACAAAATTCACATTCTGCACCTTACAGTGCCACCAACACAAACGGACATGGTGTCCGAGTACAAGGACCGTGAATTTTGTCGTAGGCAGAATGGGCGACGAAATTAATTGTCGTAGCTATTATGTGTAGTCCCTTTATTTGATTGTGATCGATCCAGTATATGATGGCCATTTACATGGTTGTCCAATCCCAAGAGTTACGCAAACGCAATGTAAAAAAACATATTTTTCCATTTTTAATGGAAGAACCCAAGGTATCCGTAGTCCCATTCCCCTCGTAGGGACGGATTTAAAGGCTCCTCCCTCAAGGAGTTGACATAGTAAGTTATTGCCCTAATACGACAAAACTATGAAATACGTTTTCCAGTCATGATGCTCTTGCATTGTTACTGATGCCTTTTTAACCTTCGACATAACTATTCGCTTTGTGAACCACATCAGTACTATCTATAAAAATCGACATCAGCATCCACATGCTTAAAAAGCTGCATGCCTGACATCCTCAGGCAAGATGTCTATTGTCATCGTACATAAGTGTCAAGCAGCCGTCCCGCTTTTGGCCCAAAAAAACTTGCTTACAGATACGGGAATAAATTTACACCTTACAATGCCTAAGTATTAGAGCTCCTTCACTGAATGCCAATTCGAAAAAGTTAAAAACTGATGTCCAGCTCGAAAAGGTGTCAAAATCTTCATCCGTATCCACATGCAAAGTGAATACGGATCTATTGGAATTCGGCACCCATTCTGCCCACAACAAAATTCACGGTCTTTGTAATCGATGGATTGGATTAGCTAACACCAATGGAGGACTAGGTGAGATTTCTAAATAAAGGAGATCCGATCCCATCCCAACCTTATTCAGTATTCCGCGGGCCCCTCCACTGGAGCGAGACCTGGCATTTTGTTTCTTGTTTTCGGATCAATATCTTCATGTTCAATGTGATGCCCTACCGATCCAACCACTTGAGAAAGGATTGGGCATTCGCAATGCAGGGAATTTAACTTGTAACACCTACAATGGGGCAAGTGTTGTGGATTATGCAATTTGTTCTCATAGCTTATGTGAGAAAATGGAGGTATTGATAGTTGGTAAACAACGCTAGGACTTAAAATCTGACCATAGGCCATTCTATTTAAGCTTTTCATGGGCACATAAAAAACGTCAAGAGGTGAAAACTCAGTGTACCCCGCATTCTTCAAATAAAGGCAGAATTCTTTTAACCCAAAACAACTGCAATATTTTCAAGGTTGCGCTTGAGAGACTTGTTAGGAAGGTGAGAATTTTGTAGCATGGTCTCCATAGCCATGAACTCACAAATCTAATCCATAGTGCATCGTCGGAGTGCAAAAGGGCCAAAAATAAGATATCTGAAACAAATTGCTTCCCGGGAAATGCTTGGTTTGACGAAGAATATAAAATTGCAAGGAGGAATTTGAGAGATCTGCACAAGGAAGAGATCAACTTAAAGGTTTACAAGCAAATTTTAAAACTAGAAAAAAGATGATTTTGTACTCACAAGGCAAGAAGAATTAATTTTCCTTAGTAAAATTAACCCCAAGTCTTTTTGGAAGGAGCTGCAATCCAAGAAAAAGCAAACGGAAAACAACATTATAGCTAAACAATGGTTTGATTATGCTAAACAACTTTACGAGTAGGATTTTGGGGTGGAATCGCCTTCTATTTTCAACGCTAATTTAGATCTTTTTTCAAAGCAGGAAATTGAAAGGGGTATAAAAAAGTTGGGTGTTGGAAAAGCTAAAGACTTGGTTGATCATCAAGTGGAATAGTTGAAGTGGGGTTTGAAATCTTTGGCACCACACATTATGAAAATTTTTAACAACATCATACAATAGGGTTTTCCTAAATATTAGACTACTAGTCTTGCCATTCCTCTTTTTAAGAGTGGAGATGTCAATAATCCCTCTAATTACAAGACCATTATGATTAACCCTTTATTTGCAAAGTTATTTGGCAGCATGATAGAGAATAGAATTAGCAAGTGGGCAGAAGAGAATGGTAAGTGGGCAAAAGGGCAAGCTAGTTTCAAACCTAAGCATTCCATAGTTGATCATGGTATGACTTTGAGACATTTAATTAAAAAAATATGGGAAGAGAAAGAAGAGATCTTCTGTTGTTTTGTTGATTTCAAAAAAGCTTTTGACACTGTTCCTAGGGTTAAAATTTGGAAAAGAACGAAAGATCTTGGAATTCCCTTTCATCTTAGAGCTGTTGTCCATGGGCTTTATGAGGAGGTTAAATTCAAAATCAGAACCTCTGATGGTCTCTCCGAAAGATTTAGAAGCGATATTGGGGTCAAGCAAGGGTGTATGTTATCTCCTACGTTGTTTGGTTTATACATTGACACGTTGGAAGAGTGGTTAAACTCTCAGGGTGGTGATAGTGTTCGTCTAGGTGAATTTGTGATAAAACTTTTACTTTATGCGGATGACCTCATTCCTATTGCTAAAACACCTCTTGGTTTGCGAGAGAATTTGTATGCTTTGGAGCACTTTTGCAGAATGGTCAGGATGCAAGTGAATATTAGCAAGACAAAAATCATGGTTTTCTCTAATAAGTGGAAACAAAAACAGCATAAGTTCTACTTTGAAGGCAGTATTCCTAAAAAAGTTTCAAACTATAAATATCTTGGGATTGACTTCAACAAAAATCTAAATTGGGATGGTTGCAGGAAGATGAGAATCCTAGGTGGTTGGAAAGCTTGGTATGCTCTTCAGAATAGATGTAGAGAAGCAGAGCTTTTAGTTTGGAAGGCCTCCCAAACTCTTTTTGGGCTTTTAGTTATTCCTGTTATTCTCTATGGTTGTGAATTATGTGTCAGTAGCACTTCAGGTACACAGTGGAAGCAGATTGAGCAAATCCAAAAGCGCTTGATAACAAGCAAGTTCAAGATTAAAAATACAGTTCCTTATGATATCATGTTGAATGAGACTGGGGTTGCTCCTATTGAAGCTATTGATATGGTTCGTCTCATTAGGTATCTCAAAAGAATTGGGCAAATGGAGGAAGGCATATGGCCTAAGGCAGTTTTCAATGACACCTTGTGCAAAAGAAAGAAGACTTGGATGTAACAAAAAATCAAATGGTTGAGTAAATGGAATATCTACCTAAATTCATGGCCCACAAATAGTAAAGAGATAAAGGCTTTTGTTATGGATAAGTTTCATAAGTGGGCTTGGGGTAATGAGTTAGCGAGAAAGAAGAAATATTATATCACGAAGTTCAATCCTACTTTTGATCATCATCAAAAAGTTTATATAAGGGCTAATATTTCATGGAAAGATAAGTGTATTATTGCTCAATTAATAACTAACTCTCATCAGCTCTGTAGTGAAATTGGTCATTGGAAAAGACAAAAAGAAACTTGGGAGGAAAGAGTATGTATTTTTTGCACATTTGGGAAAGTTGAAATTGAAAAACACTTCATTTTAGAGTGTGATGCCTTGAAAGATGTTAGGGACAAGTATAATAAATTATTGAATGAGGGGTCTTGGTATGATTTTTTTCACTGAGGATTTTGTCGAGAGGTTGGGGCCACTTGTTAGCATTTTACACAGAAAGAGAACAAATTTGCAGAAATCGATTAGATTTGATGTGTTGTCCCATAAACTTTGTTAAGTCTCATGGACATTAAAATAAATTTCTTTTTTTCTTGTTGCATGTTTATGTAGGTGGCATGTAAGGTGCAGCATGTGCCGAGTCCAATAGTTTTGCAACAAAATCAAGAAGTAAAATCTGCAACAGGAGCCATATACCTAGTCCAATAGTCCAATAGTCTTGTAGATAAATAGGATTCAAGATGGAGTTGTCCATTCTAACTTCGTGCTTCTCAAAATATTACCTATTTATAAATTTCAAATAACTTTCAATTTTTTACAGCAGCTTATTTGGCAAGTCCCCTGCTTATAACTAAGGTTTTAGGGTCACATCATCAAATATGATACCAAATCAACATGTTTTTTTGCCAAGGTGTCCAAAACAACCAAAAAAAATGGTGAGACCAATAGGCAGAGACCCCCATACTTGTGCAGCTGATGTGGCATCACATGATCTGTTGTTTTTATAGAAAAGGGTATATTTCATTCAATTATTGGTACTCATCATCACCAATAACAAAGTTAAAGTCACAACTATTGGTGCAGTGTTGTACAAAAAATAGACATTAAATCAACAAGTATGGAGGTATTAATTCAACAACTTATATCACAAGAATTGAAACGCGCTCAACTACTGGGTCCTTTTCCCTAAACTATTTTTCATAGCACTAATTTCAATTCCAACTAGTATTGTAATGAAGGGTATCAAAACGGTGTTACATATGTAATTTTTAAAAATTGGCATCAAAGTGGTGCTACATGTCTCTATTGACCAATATCAATTGGAAAGTTGTGGCCCAAATCTATTTTAGCTAGAATAATCTAGCAATACCAATATTTTTATCCCAAGCTATTAGTTGAAAATGCTAGTTAGCTGAATTTTTTTAGCCCAATTAATTAGAAATGTTTAAATTCTACTTAGTTGAAAATTTAGCCTAAAAGATGACACAAATTTGAACTTTTATTTAATGATAATGACACAACATGGATAAAATTATATAATAGAAATATGAAACCACAAGCATGTATGACCCCAAATATATATGGAGAAAACCCTTTAAGAAAAACTCCACCCCCAAGGAGGTACTAAACTTGTATTAATATTTTTTATATAGATATTCTTAAATCAAATCCCAATGATTATTCAAGTATGAGGTCCTCCTCAAGATAGTGAAGTTGCCTTTATAGAAAGCCAAAAGTTTGACCATAATCTAATCTTTGTTCACTTTATAAGTTGTTTTTATGAGACTTTTTAGAATAATATAAAAATTTAAAATATTTTAGTTATGCTGAATATATTTGTGGTGTTTTAAATGTTTAATCTGATAGAAACTACTATATAGCCACAAATCTATTCTAGAATACTATCTAATCTAAAGTACACTAGATGAAATAATAGGGAGAGATAACAAACAAAAAAATAATACCTACATGTTGTCAATTGCTCCCATGGGTTCCATTATGTCCTGTCTTTTGTGATCTTATTGTTGGATGGATATTGCTCTCAAAATTCTGCACTTATGGTTTCAAGATGACAACACAAAAATGGACTTATTGAACCTAAGGTAGGACAAAGAGGGGGGTTGAATCAGCCTAAAATAAAAATTAATGTAGCACATAAATAATTAAACAACACACATCCAACAAATGAATACCAAGATTTTCTACTTGGAAAACCCAAATAGGGAAAAACCATGGTGAAAATCTACCCACAAAAATATATCCACTATGTATATCAGATTAGAATGAAAATAGCTCATTGCTCCAGACTTGCAAACCAAAGCTAATTTCTCTTTAGGTAAGATACAAAAGAGGACTTGCAAACTTAAAGCTAACTGCAACAGAGCAAGATACAAAAATTATATGAAAAGAAGGATCTCCTAATCATGAAGTTGTCCTTGAAATTTGCATCATGTGACCAATATCAACACACAAAACTCATAACTCAACTATCAACACTCTGTCTCATATCTTTGTAACAGTCTCAACTCTGATTCTTCTTTTCTCTTCACAGAACCTCGAACTGTCTATCTTTACATTACACATCTACACTCCACACCTCATCACACTCTTAACTCAATTGCATTCATCCTTATATGCAAGATAGACCATCAAAGCTTTAACCAAGTTGGGTTGAACTAAAATAAACCTTTCGTACCAAAAAAACACACATTGATACACTTCAGGAGAAATAGGAGATCAAAAGACATCTTCCAAAGATCAACTCACCAATCCACAATCACCAGAACATAATAAACAACATATCAACATGCTACACATCCATATAAGCAATTAACAGTTAAAACATATCCTTTGATGCAAATAAGTCTACTCTTGATCTCCACATGCTACGACGAGACCCCATTACATATGAAACAATCTTCCACGAATCATATTTGGATCCAAGGATAGGTCTAACATAAAATATTACAACTAGCTATGATTAATGTCACAACACCTAGAGAACATGACAATATTTTTGGACCACACAACTATCATTGTTGGCATTATAACAGACATGGGAGATTGTTGGCATTTCAATAAGGATATTGAGAAGGTTGTTGATGAGTATGGATAAAACTGATTAAAGATGTTTACTGTCTTGATATTATTATTTTGTCATTGATGTCAAGAGATTGATTTTCTAATTCAGTATGATGTTGCCATATCTTAAGAAGTATGTTTTGATGAGTATAAAGAAGTCGGTAAAAGACACAGAAAAGAATATGATCAATATAGTATTCAATGGGCAACTACTACCGAGTTAGACAATGATGAGATCATGATGTTTAGATTGTTTTTACATCATACGTATGTTGTAAATTGTGAAGGTTAATACTATACTATGTTACCAAGCAAAGAACCTAGTCGGTAAATCCTAAGGAACCTAGTCAGTAAACCCTAAGGTTATCGCTATTGGTTAATGAAGGCGGAATGTCTACCTAGTGAAGTTTAGTATTCATCAAGTTGTAACCGAGTAATAACAGAATGCATTAAATGATTGAATGTGATTATTTAATGAAGGATGTTGATGAGTTGGCTATGATTAGATGATTGGTAAGCCGTGAATCAAGTTTGCTAATGAATCTATGGCAAATAGAAGCCGACAAGAAGATCTACAACTCAGATTGAACCACAATACCCTAGCACAAGTTCCAAGGAAAGTATGCAAGTTTCGAGGTAGGGTAAAACATTTTCAGATCGAAGGATACATTGAACCTGGACAAGATTGAAGATTTGATGGCTATGATTGATCATGGGAAATGTGATCAAGGAGATTAAGCGGTTGGAAAATTGTTTATAAATAGGAAACTATTGATAAACAATGCATGTGGGCAAGTGTATGCACAGGGATGCTACAGAGTGATTACCGAGCACAGAAGCTTGAAGACCTGTTTTGATAACAGAGTATAGAAGCCCAGCAGATGGACAAGATTAGTTCTATGTCTAGATTGTATTGAGCAAATAAGAATCTTTTTCATCATTTTAGATGTGAAGTTGCAGATAGATTTTATTACTGTTGTTTTGTGAAAGTGACAGAAAATCTCTTATCCGAGTGGACTTAATAGTCTTATATGTAAATCCTCTAGCAAGGTGACATTCTGATTGAATGTTTGAAACCCTTTGATAAGGTCACTTCTAGCAAAGTGAAGATTCTAACAGATCTAAGGGAAATCCCTTAACCGGGTCACATCTAGCAATGTATTTTGTAATCTTTAACAAGATTTGCTTTTAACCAAGCATACTCTAGAAGAGCATATTTCTTAGTGGGTCTGAAATCCCACAGTGGTTTTTCCCTGTTTGGGTTTCCACGTTAAATCTGGTGTTATGAGGTTTATGATGTTTATATGCTTTTGAGTTTTCATGTTTAGTAGTTTTGGTTATTTCACTGTAGTATATGTTACCGAGGTTGAATCTGATGTTTTTATGGATGATTAAGTTTGTATGATTCACCCCCCCTCTCATCTTGTTAGCTTAGCATTTGTACTAAAAATTTAGTATCAGAACTATCAATTGGTATCAGAGCTTTGGAGTCTGGAAGAAAAAGTTTAAAGGCACTTGAGGGAAAGAACCAAAGATGTATAAGAGGGATGCACCGAAGCTGAACAAGTCAAGTTTCTCTACATGGCAGAAAAGGATGAAGCTGCACCTATCAGGAGTTGGAGAATATGTTGTATACTATCTGGATAATGATTTCATTTCACCCTTCTACCAGCTAATGCAATCCGAGTCTCTGCAATCAATGAATTGAGGTCTGTACCAAATATGGCAGTTTCTTTAGATGCTACTATTGGTAAGCTACATGCTTATGAGTTAAGTAATTTTGATAACAGTGGGTCATCGATAAATAAAGTAGTATCTGCTTTCAGTTCTTTTCATCTTGATGAGTATGATGATTACAATGATAGAATGAGTAAGTACATTGAAGCAGATCATAGTGGAGCAAGTGAGAGATTTCGCAAGAATATGGAAAAAGTACACAAGTTGTATAAGGAAATCAGGAAACAAGAAGAGTTTGAAGCACTATTAGCCAGAAGGTTACCAAGAGAAAAAGGTAAGTACAAAGGAAAGCTACCTTTGAAATGTTTTATTTGTGATAGAATAGGACATATGGCTTCTAACTATCCTAACAGAGAATCTAGTGAAAAGAGAGACTACCGAGATGATAGACAGAAAGATAATCATTACAGAGGACACCGAGATTTCAGAAGAAGAGATAAGAAGACATGCCTAATAGCTGATGAGGAATCTAATGATGATAAATTAGATGAAACTGATACAGAGGAAGTTGTTTATGTGGCTATTAAAGATGGATCAGATGAAGAAAGGTATCAAGAAAACGCCCTACTATCTCATATAAGTAAAAATGATTCTTGGATCATAGATAGTGGATGTTCACATCACATGACAGGTGATAAACACAAATTTGTTGTGTTAGAGGACTATGATGGAGGCTATGTAATATTTGGTAATGATGCACCATGTTCGATAAGAGGTAAAGGATCTATAACACTCCTTGACAGTGCAAAATGCAATCATGTTTATTGGGTTGAAGGTTTGAAATAAAATTTGTTGAGTGTAGCACAACTAAACAACACAGGTTACGAAATAGAATTTTAGAATGGAATTCTCAAAGTTCATGACAAGCATGGAAAGCTAGCTGCTACCGGGACACAAACAAAAGGTAACACATTTCATCTTGACTCAACTCAGAATAAGTGTTTATATGCAAAGATAGATGATACCTGGTTATGGCATAAAAGGTTTTGTCATGTAAATTTTGATAACCTAATCAAAATAAGTAAGAAGCACCGAGTAAGAGGTCTACCAAGTCTTGAAAAACCTGAGAATGCTATGTGTCGAGGATGCCAGATGGGTAAGATGACAAGATAAAGCTTTACAAGTAAGTCCTACACCTCTAAGGGTATTTTAGATCTTGTGCATACTGATCTTTGTGGTCCTATGAAAGTTCAAAGTTATTATGGTGATAAATATTTCATATTATTTGTGGATGATTACTCAAGGATGATGTCAGTAACGTTTTTAAAAGAAAAATCAAAAGCTTTTCAAATGTTTAAATGGTACAAGGCAAGAGTTGAGAATGAAACATGAAGACAACTGAAATGTCTTAGGTTAGATAGAGGAGGTGAGTTCACATCTGATGAATTCAACTTATACTGGAATGATCATGGTATTAAAAGACAAGTATCTGCACTGAAAACTCCACAACAAAATGGAATTGCTGAGAGAAGAAATAGATCTATTGTGGATTGTGTCAGAACCCTGATGATTGAAAAGAATGTGCCACAAACATTTTGGAGAGAGGCAATAAGCACAACAGTTTACACCCTGAACTGAGTACAACTGAAGAAAGGAACTTTTAAGATGCCATATGAAATCTGGTATGACAAGAAACCTAATGTAAGTTATTTTAAAATCTTTGGAAGTAGATGCTATATACACAAAGATGATAGAAATGGTAAGTTTGATCAGAAAAGTGAAGAAGGAACATTTCTAAGTTATTCATCTAGAAGCAAAGCATATAAATGTGTGATCAAATAATCTAACAAAATAGTAGAAAGTGCAAATGTGAAAATTGATGAATTTGCAGAAAGAAATGATGAAGGAAATTCCAAAGAACTAGAAGATTATGATGAATTTGTCTATGTTCAACCGAGAAGTCTTACCGAGCAGACTGCTGAAGGTAATGAAGAGAATATCCAGTTACCGAGTGATGAAGAAGATCATACAGAGCCTACCGAGCCTGCATTAGCCAAGTATGTCAGAAGACACCACACACCAAGTCAAATTATAGGAGATAAGGATGATCCAGTGATAACAAGGAACAAACTAAGACAAAACACATGTTTGATATCTAAATTTGAACCAAGAATAGTGAAAGAAGCATTTAACAGTGAAGAGTGGATAAATGCTATGACAAAAGAGATTGACCAAATCAAGAAAAATGACACATGGACACTGGTCCCAAGATCGAAGGACAAAAATGTAATCGGTACAAAGTGGATCTTCAGAAACAAGCTAAATGAAAAAGGTGATGTCATTAGAAATAAAACAAGACTAGTTTGCAAAGGTTATGCTCAAGAAGAAGGAATTGATTATGGTGAAACTTTTGCACCTGTGGCTAGACTTGAAGGAGTAAGAACATTGTTGGCATATGCTGCTTACAAGAATTTCAAGATATATCAAATGGATGTCAAATCTGCATTTCTATATGGTATACTAGAATTCAAAGTTTTTATTGAACAACTTGAAGGATTTGTTGAAGATAAGAATAAAGATTAGGTATGTAAATTGAACAAAGCTTTATATGGTTTGAAACAAGCACCTAGAGCATGGTATGAAAGATTGCACTCTTATTTGATTAAGATTGGTTTTATAAGGACAAGTGAGAACAACAACTTGTACATGAAGAATGATGAGAATGGAATACTGATCTCAGCCATATTTGTTGATGATATTATATTTTGTGGCAATGACTCTTTATGCAAGAACTTTAGAAATGAAATGAGCAAAGAATTTGAGATGTCATTAATTGGTGAGATAAAGTATTTTATAGGTTTATAGATACTGTAAATGAAAGATAAAATTTTCATTACCTAGTCCAAGTACATAAAGGAAATCTTGAAGAAATTTGGAATGGAGGACTCAAAACCAATAAGTACTCCTATGGCTACCAACTGTAAATTATCAAAGAATGATGAATCTGCATCTGTTGATGAGACACTCTACTAATCTATGATTGGAAAACTGCAATATGTTGTTCATAGTAGACCAGACATAGCACATGCAGTAGGTATAGTTGCAAGATTCTCTGCAGATCCCAAGGAAACACACATGACAGCAATCAAGAGAATTTTCAGATATTTGAAAGGCACTGAAGATTATGGCTTAGTATATCAGAAAGGAAATGATTTTGATTTAAACATTTATACTGATGCTGATTGGGTAGGCAACATTGATGACAGAAAAAGCACAAGTGGTGGAGCTTTCTTTTTGGGAGAAAGACTAGTGAGTTGGCTTAGCAAGAAACAAGGATGTGTTTCACAGTCAACATCAGAAGCTGAATATGTTGCTGCAACATTGAAGTGCACTAACATTGCATGGATCAAACAACTGTTGGAAGGTATAAATGAGCAAGTTACCGAGCTAGTACTATATTTTGTGACAATACTAGTGCCATTAACATATCAAAGAATCTTGTTATGCACTCTAAGACAAAGCACATCTCTATCAAATATCATTATCTTAGAGAAGAAGTTCAAGAGAAGAAAATGGTGTTGGAGTATGTTAGCACAAAGAAGCAAATTGCAGATATCTTCACCAAACCACTACCAAGGGACACTTTTGAGTATCTCAGAAGCAAGTTAGGCGTCCTACCCCTATCTTCCATTCATTGACTGAGTTCAGTGAAAGCATCAATTCGATGACTCTAAAGAATATCTTTTCAGGAGTTGATGCTGATTTACACACTTTAGGATGTTTTCTAAAGATGTACAAGAAACAAAAATGGGGAACAGGAATTGAAGTAGAAATGCTTTGACTGAGACTGAGTAGATACATATCAGCAAGGAATTCACTTCTCAGTGACAAAAATTATGTTTTAGTTCTTTACTTTTTGGCATTGTTGTCAAAAGGGGGAGAAGACTAATGTATGGGAGAACACTACTAAATGGGAAAACTACAGGAGAAGTATGAAGGAGATGACTAATGATAGGGGGAGAGCATTTCAAGCATTACAACATTTTACAGCAATCTGAATCTGAATCAATTAAGGTCAAATCAATTGGTTTTGCCATCAATGCCAAAGGGGGAGATTGTTGGCATTATAACAGACATGGGAGATTGTTGGCATTTCAATAAGGATATTGAGAAGGTTGTTGATGAGTATGGATAAAACTGATTAAAGATGTTTATTGTCTTGATATTATTATTTTGTCATTGATGTCAAGAGATTGATTTTCTAATTGAGTATGATGTTGCCATATCTTAAGAAGTATGTTTTGATGAGTATAAAGAATTTGGTAAAAGACATAGAAAAGAATATGATGAATAAGGTATTCAATGGGAAACTACTACCGAGTTAGACAATGATGAGATCATGATGTTTAGATTGTTTTAACATCATACATATGTTGTAAATTGTGAAGGTTAATACTATACTATGTTGCCAAGCAAAGAACCTAGTCGGTAAACCCTAAGGAACCTAGTTAGTAAACCCTAAGGTTATCGCTATCGGTTAATGAAGGTGGAATGTGTACCGAGTGAAGTTTAGTATTCACCAAGTTGTAACCGAGTAATAACAGAATGCATTAAATGATTGAATGTGATTATTTAATGAAGGATGCTGATGAGCTGGCTATGATTAGATGATTGGTAAGCCTTGAATCAAGTTTGTTAATGAATCTATGGCAAATGGAAGTTGGCAAGAAGATCTACAGCTCAGATTGAACCGCAATACCCTAGCACAAGTTCCAAGGAAAGTATGCAAGTTCTAAGGTAGGGTAAAACATTTGCAGATAGAAGGATACATTGAACCTGGACAAGATTGAAGATTTGATGGCTATGATTGATCATGGGAAATGTGATCAAGGAGATTAAGTGGTTGGCAAATTGTTTATAAATAGGAAACTATTGATAAATAATGCATGTAGGCAAGTGTATGCACAGGGATGCTACAGAGTGATTATTGAGCACAGAAGCTTGAAGACCTGTTTTGATAATAGAGTATAGAAGCCCAACAGATGGACAAGATTAGTTCTATGTCTAGATTGTATTGAGCAAATAAGAATCTACTTTAGCATTTTAGATGTGAAGTTGCAAATAGATTTTATTATTGTTATTTTGTGAAAGTGATAGAAAATCTCTTAACCGAGTGGACTTAACAGTCTTATATGTAAATCCTCTAGCAAGGTGACATTCTGATTGAATGTTTGAAACCCTTTGATAAGGTCACTTCTAACAAAGTGAATATCCTAACAGATCTAAGGGAAATCCCTTAACTGGGTCACATCTAGCAATGTGTTTTGTAATCTTTAACAGGATTTTCTTTTAACCGAGCATACTCTAGAAGAGTATATTTCTTAGTGGGTCCAAAATCCCACAATGGTTTTTCTTTATTTGGGTTTCCATGTTAAATCTAGTGTTATGAGGTTTATGATGTTTATATGCTTTTGAGTTTGCATGTTTAGCAGTTTTGGTTTTTTCACTACAGTATATGTTACCGAGGTTGAATCTGATGTTTTTATGGATGATTAAGTTTGTATGATTCACCCCCCCCCCCCCTCCCATCTTGTTAGCTTGGCATCTATACTAAACATTTAGTATCAGAACTATCATATCATATCTAGCAACACTTTTCAGACCTAAACCCTTCTAGAACAACTACATGACCAAGACAACAATATATCTCTACAACATAAACATTCCAAACCAACACCAATCCGAAAAAACAAGTTTTACATCAATGAAAACCATAGAAACACATACTTCCAATAGGAATTCTATGTATTATGGAATGCACGATGGATTCTAAATCTTATGAATGCAATGATAATGGATATGAAGAGATAGATATGATGATGAAGCTAATGTTCTACTATTTATGCTATGATGCAAATAAGGTGGAGCCAAAGGAAAAATTTTAGAATTTTTTTGCTTGCTTGAAAATGAGAATGCTTGAATGCTATAAAATGATCACTAGTAACTAGCTTGAAATGCAAGCTAAATACTTTCTTTTGTAGATTTTTTAGGGCTTGATATTAGGTGTCATGATGATAGAAAATAAGTCATTGGTGAAGTGTATAGTTAGGATTGAATTAGTTAGTAGTTGAGAGAGAAAGGAGGAGAATGTTCCTTCTATATTAGCAAGGTGGAAAAATTGGTGGAAGAATGAGACACTTGTCATGATGCTCACCTTGGAAAAGGAATGAAGAAGATATTAGGACTCTAGTTTGTTGAAGGTTAGAGAAAGACTAGGATTTCATAAGACACTTGACCCATGAGTCAAATTTGACCAACATGTGGTGGAAAGACAATTGGAGAGGAAATAGGATGAGTGGAGGAAGAATAGGATTTGAGATGCCCCATAAGGTTCCACTTCCTTTTGAGTAGGGAGGATATTGAACATAACTAGCTAGTTAAATATGAATAATATTTAATTATTTTAGCCACATGGTGATGAGATGTAAAAGTGACATGGATTTTTAGGATTGACGACTCAGGCTAGAAGGATAATTAAGTAATTAAGATTGTTTAATTAGGTAGACTTTAGAAGAATTATGATGAATTTAGATTATTTAATTAATAATTTTTATTTATTTAATTATCTCTGGTCATTTTTAGGTGTATACATTTTTCCCCACTTTAACAGAATGTGTTTTAACACGTTGTTTCAAAGAAAAATAAATCAAGTCTTAGTTTGCCCCTAGTATCAATATGATGTCGATGGTATGCTCCCTAAGGAGATAGATTGATGAGAAATTTGGAAAAATTGGGATAAAGCATGAAGAAAGATGGGCAATCTCATGAATGGGGAATTATAAGCAATGTGATAAAGAAATTAGGTAAAATTAGGCTTTAGATTAAAGAATTGATGCCCCAGTAGCACACAGTCATTACGCCTCCAATTACGGGTAAATGGACTATATCTAGCAAGGTTGGGTCCACATCCATGTCATTTGCACACATGGAAGGAGAGTGATTTATGAGAGAAGATTGAGTGAGCAACAAAAAGTGCTTTAAAAAAAGATGGTGATTCTAGTCCACAAACATCGTTTCGAGTGCATATGTCACTTTGAGCAGCCCAAGGAGTATGATCCCCTAGTACATATATCAGTACTTTGCCTAGTTGTGATATTTCAATGCATTTAATGCTAGATAAAAAAATTAGGTTTGAATGCATAAAAAAGATTTTTTAGCGCTTTTGTTCATTCTTTTAACTCATTTACATCCTGCAGTTGCACATTTGAATGTTGTTTTAATGCATCTAGCTAGAATTGGCACCTTTGTCATTTCCTTTAGCACTTTTGATGTTTTGCACATTTGCATCATGTTTTAATATATTTGTGAAGATTTAGTGCATTTGCAGTTTTGACACATTTGCATGTTTTTATAACGGTTTAACCTAATAAAGTAGCACTTTTGAAATAGTTCCAAGATTCTAGTTTTTGAGTTGGTGAGTTGATGTCATGATCAATGGCAATGAAATGATAGGGGCTCAAGGAGATGGATATAATCTCTAAAGAGATGATTTGATAGGTATTTATGTACTTGATAGGTTGATTAGGATAGATGCAACTTGTGTGATGATTAACACCCATAACTGCTAATTGATTGCAAAAGGATTTAGACATCATGATGCCTAGGGAGCAATTCTGAAGACACAACGATTGTGACCCATTAGATTTAGGATTTGGAGAGTGTATAGGCTCATGATGTCTTTTGTATGTGCTATAAAGGCCATAGATTTATATGAATAGAGGATTGTTGATGACACTTGCAAAGAGGTGGCATAGTGAGCATAATACCTTCCACTTTCCCACGATGAGATGTTAGTGATATTGGAGGATGTGTATAGGATTTTAAGGATACCCATATCAGGGGAGCTTATGCAGTATGATCACCACAAGAGAGGTTGTACTACAACACTACATAGCATGTTTGATGATGAGGACATAGAGGGTCCAGACGCAAGATGAGATAATATGATGGATTACTATGAGACCTTGTTCTCAAAACTATCAGGTTTGATTAGAAGCTTCATATGCCTAGGTAGGAGATCACGCGGGCTATTTATTGGATGGGGACACATCTTGGAGAGGATGGTGACATATGGGACCTGATATGCATGGGGGGTTTATTTACTAGCACATTAATATCATGAGATGCATCAGTTTGTGTATGATGGGACAACCAGTTTGTCATTCAGATTCATATTACTTCATATTTGGTCATTGGATCATATCGTGGTTACACATCCTATGTGTATGCGATTCAAAGGTGCTAGAAAACCATACATATATGTCTATGTCGACTTGAATTTCATCTTCAAAATACTACCTGCAACATATTAGTTTCATAAAATACAAAGAAAATACTACAGAAAATCCAAACTCAACCAATGAAACTACTTGAAATGAATATCAAAATAAAATCCATATTATTACCTTCATGATTTAAGTCTCGTTGTGTCCTAACTCCATTGTTCCTGGTTGCAGATGATTTTCTCTCAGATAAGAACTTGTAGCTTCCAAGATGGCATATGAAGAATGGACTGATAACTGATAGTTAAATAATACTATGATATGCAATGCAAATTATTTAAAGCTAAATTATTATGCTAAATGAGAAATGCTAAATTGCTAAATTGCTTTAAAATAAAAAATCATGGATGCATAAGTTTACTCAAATTGTTAACTTGAATATTAACTATTTCTCAACTCAAACTCCTACCTTTAGAGACTTTTGAGAGGATAAGATGATGTGTCTGAGATCAACGGTCATGATCAGATCTATAAATTTGGATGGTTGTGAGAAAAGGTGAAGGTTGAGAGAAAGGGGGAAGGAGAAAACAAGTGTCACTCATCTCACCTTGACTCAGTTGCAGAGCCAAGGAATCTAGGGATGGTTGGAGAAGATTTAGGTATGAGAGGACAAGTGGACTCAAGTCCTTCCTAAGATATAAGGATGTTGGAGACAATATAGAAGAAGGTTAGGAAATATGTGTACGTACACAATATTTCATTTATTTTGGAAGTTAAAGATAAGTGGCTAATAAATGTTTTATTTATTTTAATTTTGTTCAATTAGTTTAGCCACATGATGGATAAGTTGGCAAAGGAAAAATGAAGTGGAGGTGGAAGGTGAGTTGGAAAAGTGATTAAATAATTAAGAAATTATTTAATATTTGAGACTATAGGATAGAAGAATAACCATTAAATATTAGATATTTAATTGATTGATTAGAAGAATAATTAAATATTAGATATTTAATTAATTGATTAGAGGAATAAGATAAATTAATTAATTAATAAAATATTTCAATTAAATTAATTAATAGAAGGACATGAAATGAATTAAATAAATTAATCTTTTCAAATTAACTATTTAATAGAAGAATAATTATTAAATAAATATAAAATATTGATTTAATTGGTCATAGCCATTTTTATGTGTATACAATGTCTATCATGGTTTAGTATCCCATCCTAAGATGGGAAAGCTAGAGTATTGGAGAAATGTGATGAAAAATATTGATAGAAACTCAAGCTCTCTCTCCTCACACAACTTGCATCCGTCATCAATAACTTCAGTCTTGAGTTCACACATTTATATCTGAGGATTCCTGCCAAAACCAAGATTCAAACGATGGCACGTTAGGGTTTTCACCAACCCCAATATGTGGCAGATCATACCGGATCACCTTTCCAAGGTTCAATCTCTTCAACAACTACGATATTTTATTCCTCCAAGAGCACGTTTCCTATCTTTTGCAAACTGCACCCAATTTGTCACCCATACTCTTCCTAATTTGTTGCCCATTCTCTTTGTCAAATATATTAAATGCTTTAGCTATTTCCTTCACAAGATGAGCATAAAGATCAATTTTTCTTGCAGGTTTAGATTGATCATCTTGCCTCTCTATCTTCCTCGAGCCACAACATCCTATAATTGACCTATGATTTTTGGGTTCTCCATAAATGTTGACCTACTTACCAACTACCACATCGATGAGCACTTTACCGACCTCTTCATGTTTGCCACTTGTCATCCTTGTTGACATCAACCTTTGCCCAAACTTAAATGTCAGTTTGGCATCATTCACCAACCAAGATACACTACTAGTTCAGCTCACCTTACCAGTATAAGCTAATCGGTTCACCTTCAAGCCTGCTAACATCTTCTCTATTAGTGGATCAAGCTGATCTACCATTGAACATACCGGTTCATTCACTAATTTCATTTACCGGTTGCATTACACTTCTCTTTGTATACCAGTGATCACATCCTTGTTATCCTTTGCTTTCTTTCTAATAGATTCTACATTGCATGAGTACCGGTAACATACCTTACTTGGATACTTGCACCTTGCTTCTTGCATACATGTTGACATCAATAACATTCTAGTTTTTATACTTGCACACATTGACCATCATTAATCACCAGTCACCATTACTTCTTACTCATAATCATTCCATACCGGTTGACATCAATGACAACCTAATTCCAACAATCTACACCTTTGGTATTGATGTCAACACACTTGCAAGTCTCCACACCGGTCAATCTCTCCCCCTTTGACAACAATGACAAAGGGTCAGGGTATCTCCCCCTTTGACACAGTCTGCATTCTACCATAATGGGTCCATTCTCCCCTTTTGGTTCATACTCCACCAGTTAGGCTATGTAGACTCCTCCTTTGTCAAATCTCTTTTGTGTGATTACAACTAGTACTGAGGCATACCTTCCTAACCTCTCCCTAGCCCTAGCATGTGGTTTAAGGAAAACATATATAACTATGAACTCCCCCTGAACCATTGGTCTCCTTACTAACTTAAGAGCATGAGGCAGAGGACACAATTCCAAACTTGTGTTCAAATATTGGTATTGTGGATGACTTCGTCATGTGTTGCATTGGTTTTGTCATTGATATCAACACTTATCTTTCAGGAGGTCTACATTGTTTATTTGGAACTCTAGTTGTATTGGTTTGTTGTTGAACCGTCACATTGTGGTCCTGATATGGATATTGGCTTGTGTATAGTCACTGGTATATGTTTCACCAATAGCTTATATGTTTCACCAACAACTCAAGAAGTTGATGATGACTTGTTATCATTTCAAGATCATTTGGTTATTTCAAAGACATGGATTTGATGTTTGGATTTGGTGTTTTGCATATTGGTCTAATTGGGTTATCATATTTACCTTTACCGGCAGACATGTCTAGATTATGGAGCAATACAAGATATCATGTTCAAAATCAACACAACACGTTTTGGAAATGGTTTATTGATTGCATAATGTGTAAATGTATTGAGGTCAGCATAGTGTATTGCATCAAGGATTATTTTGTAGTTGATTTAATTGTAATATCTTTAGGGAGCTAACCTAATGATGAGGTCTTAGGTTTTGTATAAATAATTGTAATATCCTATTTGAAATGTATGCGTACATGTTGAGATCTTTGTGAAGAACAAAAATTAAGGAGATCTGTGTGCAAATCACGCAGATGTCATCTAAAGGTTGAAGGAAGGTTGTTAAAGGTTATGAAGGTGTTTGATTAGAGCTTAAACCAGTACTGATCTAGCATTGCAAATGCTATATTAAAGAATACATTGCTATTGGATTTAACCATCCAACTATAGTCAACGTGACTCCTATTTTGTGATTGAGCAGTGAGCTCTAGGCGGTTGGCCTTTCTGCATGTGCAAACCCCATTATTGTATTCACTTACTATCTACAATAGTATCATCTGGTTGTGGGTAAGGTTTCCTCCCATGGTTTTTTCCGTTATAGGCTTTCCACTTCAAAATCTCTATGTCATGTGTTGTGGATGTTGTTTTCCTTTCTGTTTCATGCATTAAGCTATACCAATATTGCTATAATTATTAATCTATTTTACCGGCACTGGTTTTTAAGTTGGAATAGTTTGTTTTAGGTTGTAATTTATTGACAACTGATACACCCCCCCTCTCATTTGTCCTTCCTGGTTCCTAACAATTGGTATCAGAGTCAAGTCCTCTTTTTGTAGAAGCCTAACAGCTTGAGGAGATCCTATGGCAAGAAATTGATGGTATGATGAAAGAATAAGTATCTCGTAGAATACTGAGAGGGGGTGGGGGGTGAATCAGTATATTGAAAAATAGAAACAAAGTTCCCAAACTCAAACTCAGTCAAACAAAGTAAACATATCTCAGTCAAGATCAATATTCATAAGAATACTTGACATCAACCAATCTAACTGTTATGACAACTTTAATAGTAAACAACTTAAAAATTTATGTAAATCAACAATTCTCAATCATAACTCAACATATTCATCTCTCAATTTTTCTACATAACATGCCTTATCAGAAATTAACCATATCAACAAATAAAGTCACAACCAAAAAAGCATAGCTATCTAAAACCCAAATAGATAAAAACCACAGTGAGATAGAACTCACAAGGATAGCTATCTAAACTCTTCTGAAGTTCGTTCTATAGGAGCCAAAGCCTGTTAGAGATTTACAATAAGTCCTGTTAAGAACTAATTCCAGTTAGGAATCACCTGGTTAAGGGATTTTACAAATATGCCTTGTCAAAAACACAATACCCTATTAGGAGTAACCTCACTGGAGGATTTAAGAATACAAGCTAATGGACCACCTTGTTAGAGGATTTAATGAGTAACCAAGCTTGTTAGAGCTCACCCGGTTAAGGGATTTAACTTCTATTGTAATTTTTAGAAAACAACAGTTTTGTTGATCTTTCTGAATAACACTACCTTTGCTTGATAAGATCCTTCTATAACCTTTAATCTGCCTTCACTCAAAGTGCAAATCCATTCACCGGTTTGGCAACTACACACTCAACAAGTTTTCTACCAATCTTGCTAACAAACTTTACAAGCAACTTCATCGACCTTAAATAAAAATCAATTAGGTTGATAACACAACAAAAACCTAATTCTCATTATCAAGATTACAAACAAGTCGGTATAATCTTGACCGTTATAAATCATGAAAATCTTCTTCACATTCTTCAAGACCTTTTCAACCACTACATGATCACTGCTTCATCAAACTGTGTAACCCATAATGCGCTATGCATTAGATGTAATCCACGTTGCTCCTTCCTAAGAGAAGAACAAACACACCAAAACAATTTGAATATATCCTCAATCAAATGATCATACATGTCTCCATCATTACCACTTATCAGATAATAAACCATCAAACATGGTCGGTTAGGGTTTAACAACTAATAGGGTTTTACCGGTTACATTACATACAAGGGTTTAACCCTTTACACCAATTCACTAGTTCACCTTACCAATTGTGCATACTGGTTTACAACATGTTCCACAAAGCTCTTTTATCGGTTACTAGCCATTAGAAAAAACAACAATATCAACAATATCATGAATACCATAACCAGTTAACCTGACATCAATGACAACATATCATTAATGCAATCTCAATGCAAAATACCAACAACCTCCAAATGCCAATAATATCCCCCTTTGGCATTGATGACAATACAAATATCAATGCCTTTGATTGCTGGTGAGATTGGTGAATAGGAATCTCAGTTTACATTACCACGTATTCACCTTGCTCTGTCTATATTTAGCCTACCATTGGTTCACTTAATCAAACACATAATTCTTCTCCTCAATCACATAATTCTTCTCCCCTTTTTATACCAATGCCAAAGTGAAAGTAAAATATGTAATTCTTCTCTCACTGTGATGTTGATGCTCCCCCTGTGGAATGAATCCACTCCTTCATTAGTCCATATAAGATTCTACAAGGAATGTAGGGATTGATGCAATCAACATCATGCTCAATGGACTTCATGAAGAGGGACAACCCCCAATGGACTTCTAAGATACTTGAAAGTGGTCTTAGGCAAAGGTTTGGTAAAGATATCTGGAAGCTGCTCTTGTAAGGAAAGCAAGTGAAGAAATTTGCTTCACTAATGTCAACTTGCAGGGAAAACAAATAGTGTTTACAAATTTTGCAACTTTTATAGAATACATCAAAAGCATGACCATACACAAATAAACAACACATAGAGAGAACACATAGAATTAACGTGGGAAAACCCTTTCGAGAGAAAAACCCACCACCAATAGATAATGACTTTATTAATAGTATGTCAAAAGATACAGTAAAGTCCAGTTTGCAGACTTCCTTCACTCTGTCATACAATCATTCTAGATTGAAACATACAACACTTGCTTCAAACTAATTCACAGATCACTCAGTAGCTATTCTGGTTCATAACCTTACATTTGGTTCACATTTGGCTTCTAATACCAAATTGGTCAACCGTTACACCTGCATGAGATGGTTGGGAAGTCGAACTGTCTCTGTCGGTCTGCAATCATGGAAAACCAATTATCCCAAATGCATCAGGGAGTCAGGTCGGTTTGCATTCATATACACCGACAGTCTCATCCTTAATGTCTGAGTGTTCACCTTTTTGGATCTCGTTTCAATCTCACATCCGCAGTCGGTCTTCGCTCCATTGGCCATCGGTATAGCTTTCAACCAGTAGAGCCGATTTTTCAATGATACCCAATAAGTGAAGCACTCCGAGATAAAACAAATCAGACTCATCGGGACTTCGAGGTAGCCTTCATCACATCGACCCGATTGCCGATTTCAACCCGAGGTGCCTAAGGTATGTTCATCGGGTATTGGTCTAACTTCTGATAGGAACACTCGATAGCTGATGACAACCTAGACCGCCTAAGATAGCTCCATCAGGTCATCGGCACAACTCTGATGCAGTCTTCTTGAAAGATGAAGTTATCCCATTGGAAAGGAAGACATCGGTGTATGTCATACCGATCAGAAGGTGTTCAACAAATAAGACAGTAACACTCTGTTGTTCCATTGATGTAGGCTACCCTAATCAACCCATATATGTCAAGTGAATTAGAGGCACATTTCCAACAAACTCTCACTTGACAAGGAATTCACTGGACCGATTACCATTTCAGACGTTACTGAGGAACATGGGTATCAAGACCCATAGAATTTGAACACCACCTTAACTTGTGCATGCTCACCAGTTTCATCAAGGCATCTGCAACATTTCCAGAGTGTCTACCTTTTTAAGATAAACTTTTCCATCTTCCACCATGTCATGAACGAAGTGATACTGAACATCAACATGCTTTGATCTAGCATGGAAAGTAGGATTCTTTGCCAAACATATGGCACTATGACTGTCAGTCCAGAATTCAACCTGTCCTGCATCAAAACCCATATCTGAACTCAAACGCTTAAGCCAGATTGCTTCTTTAAAAGCATGTTTGGCTGCCATGTATTCTACCTCTGTAGTGGACAAAGCTATATCTTGCCGCTCAAACCATACAGAGACTTCTTGAGTTTGCATACCAGATGATCTTTACCTTTTTCCACAAAGTGCTTAGGCTGGGACATATAAATTTCTTCTTCAAGATCACCATGAAGAAATGTTGTTTTCACATCCATCTACTCAATCTCCCAATCATATGATGCTGCAAGTGACAAAAGAAATCTGATAGATATCATCTTAGCCATAGGAGAAAAGATCTCTCCATAGTTAATACCTTCTTTTGAGAATACCCCTTTGCAACCAATCTTGCTTTGTTGTCAATGCTACCATCTGAACCATACTTCTTCTTGAACACCCACTTGCAGCCTACAGGCTTCTGCCTTTAGGCAATGGCACCAAATCCCAAGTTCCATTTTAATCCAATGATGACATTTCATCATTCATGGCTTCCAACTAGGAATCTAAATCAAGCATATCAATGGCTTCTTTTATAGTCCTAGGCTCATATGTATCTGCAAGTAAAGCATAAGCATAGTTAACATTCAACATAGAATAATTGTACTTATTAGGTGTATACCTATCCAGTTTCGGCCTCTCTCATGTATATCTTCTTAACACTTGTGGTGAGGCTTCTTGAGGTTCAACAAGAGGCTCATCATGAGGCTCATCATCATGTTCTTGTTAAGAACTACTTGAACTCTCCTCATCTTCAGGTACTTCTAGAGATTCTTCTTTAACTAGAGGGATTTCAACCTCAGCTTCTCATTTCTTTCCTATTTTATGATCTAGTGACATAGGCTTCAACTCATGAAAGATCACACTTCTGTTGTACACAACCTTACCAGTCACTGGATTCCAAAGTTTGTATCCTTTCACACCAACTCCATAGCCAATGAAGATACATTTCACCACTTTGTTATCCAACTTAGATCTATTAACATCAGGCACATGGGCATATGCCTCTACACTAAAAACACATAGGTGCCTTAGAGAAGGTTTCTTACAGGACCATGCTTCCATAGGTGTTTTGTCAACCAATGCTAAAGTAGGAGAATGATTCAGCAGGCAACATGTTGTAGCAACTGCTTCAGCCCAAAAATTTTGTTCCAGCCCAGCTCCACTCAACATGCTTCTTGCTTTCTCCATTAGAGACTGATTCAATCTTTCTGCAACTCCATTTTGTTGTGGAGTGTAAGGTACAGTCTTATGTCTCTTAATTCCATGATCAACACAGTAATTGTCGAAATCTGCACTACAAAATTCGCCACCATTGTCTGTTCTTAAACATTTAATCTTTCTCCCAGTCTAATTTTCAACAAGGTTTTTAAACTCCTTAAACTGACTGAATATTTTTGATTTACTTTTAAGGAAGTACACAAATTCCCTTCTTGAATAATCGTCTACAAAAGATACATAGTATTTAGACTTAGACAGAGAAGGTACATCCACTGGACTGAACACATTAGAGTGACCATAATCTAGAATATCAGAAGATTTATGAGAACTCGAATAAAACTGAACATGGTTTTGCTTTCCATATATGTAGTGTTGGTAGAAATCAAACTCAAAGTTACAGTCAACAAGACCTTCAACAAGATTTTTATTTTTCAGAGTTTTTAAACCCTTTTCACCTATGTGGCCTAACCTTTTATGCCAGAGCATTTCTTTCTTACCACAAAGTTTAGCTTCCATGGAATTAGCACTACGCTTCATTACGGTTGTCTTATCAGACTTTTCAGAGGTTACATTACAACATATAGGTTCAACATTTAACTTATACAGGGTACCAATGTGATCACCCTTTGCTAATAAAATGGAACCCCTAGTCATCTTGCAACCGCTAGATACAAAAGTAACTTGTACTCCAGCATCATTAAGTTTACTTACAAAGAGTAGATTTCTTGCTAGACCTGGTATATGAAGAACTCCATTTATTCCCTTAACTCTACCATCTGGGAACTGAATTTTAATTCTACCTCTCCCTACAATCTCCAACAAAGAACCACTAGCTAGATATACCTTTCCACCAGCATATGCTTCATACTTCAAGAACCACTCCTTGTGGGAGGTCATATGGAAAGATGCGTTAGAATCTACTAACCAAGTGTCATCTAAGGTAGGCACTGCCAGGGTTGCCACAAACGCATCTGGATCGCTCTGAGAAGATTCAGTGTCAGAATGCTTCTTCTTCTTACAATCCTTATGGATATGCCCTTTTTGCCCACAGTTCCAGCACTTCACCTTGGATTTCTTTCCAAGAGATTTAGTCCTCCCTTGAGACTTGGACTCGGACTTCTTCCCTTTCTTTTTGTCTTTGTCCTTTGATCTGCCTCTAACAAAGAGTGCATCTTTTGTTGACTCAGAAGACTTCTTTCTCATTTCTTCTAACAAAAGAGTATTAACCACAATATCCACTTTAAACAAGGTCGTAATACTACCAATAGCCATCACTAAATGATCCCATGAGTCAGGCAATGAACACAACAACAACATGTAATGTTCTTCTTCTTGAATGGTCAGACCAACAGAAGTTAATTGTGCAAGAACCATGTTGAATGCATTCAAATGGTCTGCCAAAGGTGTTTCTGCATCCATCTTTAGAGAGTACAACTTCTTCCTTAGGAAAAGTTTATTTATCAGGGATTTGCCCTAATAAATGTCACCCAACTTCTTCCACAAGTCACTCATAGTCTTCTCCTCATAAACGTTCAACATAACAGAATCAACAAGACACAATCTGATTAGTCGCCTTACCTTTTGGTTAGCTAAGTCCAAATCCTCTTGCCTCATGCATGTAGATTTATGCCCAGACATAGCAATCCAGAGATCTCAATCAACTAGTAAATCCTCCATCTTGAGTTTCCATAACTCATAACTTGACCCATTCAACTTCTCCATGTCTATGCGTCTATAAGTGCTCACCATCTTAACCTGCAAAACAAACAAGTAGACAATCTACAAGATCTCGCACTGAAACATAACTGACACAAAAAACCAACCCTACCCAACAAGGATAACACAACTTGGCCAGGCTCTGATACCAATTGTAAGGAAAGAAAGTGCGCAAATTCGCTTCCCTAATGTCAATTTGCAAGAGAAAACAAATAGTGTACAAATTATGCAACTTTTATAGAATATGGCACAAGCATGAGTATACACAAATAAACAACACATAGAGAGAACACATAGAATTAAGGTGGGAAAACCCTTTTGGGAGAAAAACCCACCACCAACAGATAACGACTTTATTAACAGTATGTCAAAAGATACAATAAAGTCTAGTCTACAGAATTCCTTCACTCTATCATACAATCATTCTAGATTGAAACATACAACACTTGGGTCAAACTACTTCACAGATCGCTCATTAGCTATTCTGGTTCGTAACCTTACATTCAATTCACATTTGGCTTCTAATACCAAACCGGATGACCATTACACCTATGCGAGATGGTTGGGAAGTCGAACTATCTCTATTGGTCTGCAATCATGGAAAACCAATATCCCACATGCATCAAGGAGTTGGGTTGGTTTGCATTCATATACAGCGACAATCTCATCCTTAGTGTCAGAGTGTTCACCTTTTACGATCTTGTTTAAATCTCACATCCGCAATCAGTCTTCACTCCATCGGCCATCGGTATAGCTTTCAACCAGTAGAGCCAATCACTTGATGATACCCAGCAATCGAAGAACTCTAAGACAAAATAGAGCAGACTCATCGGGACTTTGACACAGCCTTCATCACATTGACCTGATTGCTAATATCAACCCGGAGTGCCTAAGGTAGGTTCATCGGGTATCGGCATAACTTCTGATAGGAACACTCGATAGTCGATGACAACCCAGACCGCCTAAGATAGCTCCATTAGGTCATTGGCACAACTCTGATGCAGTCTTCCTGAAATTAAAAGTTATTAGGTTAGAAAGGAAGACACTGGTGTAAGTCATACCGATCAGATGTTCAACAAACAAAAAAGTAACACTCTATTGTTCCATCGATGTGGGCTACCCCGATCAACCCATATATGTCAAGTGAATTAGAGGCATATTTCCAACAGATCCTTGGTAGAAACATGCTCCAAGATAAGTTCTTTACTTTGAACTTTTTCCCTTAAGAAGTGACATTTCAATTCAATGTTCTTAGTCCTTGTGTGCAAAACAGGATTTTTGGAAATGATTATTGCACTTGTATTATCACACAAAATCTTTATAGGTTAAGATATTTCCATCTTCAAACCTTCCAAAATGTGCCTCATCCACATAGCTTGTGTGCAATTCATATAAGCTTCTACATACTTAGCTTTAGCAGTAGATTGTGAAGTGCAACTCTCCTTTTTGCTACTCCAAGAAAATATCCTTCCGCCTAGAAAGAATGGTCCACCGGCAGTACTCTTCTGGTCATCAATGTTTCCTGCCCAATCAGCATATGTGTATTCTTTCAGATAAAAATTTCCACCATATGGATACCATAATCCATAGTCAACAGTACCTTTTAGATATCTCAAAATTCTCTTGGTTGCCATCAGATGTGCCTCCTTAGGATTCTTCTGAAATCTAGAATCAATGCCAACTGCATGGGCAATATTCGGCCGACTGTGAACATCATAGTGTAATTTTCCATATTCCTTTTCATCTAGAGACTTAGATGCATCATCTTTGGACAATTTACAACCTATAACCATTGGGGTTCCAACTGGTTTATAGTCACTCATACAAAAAAATTTCAAAACTTCTTTCACATATTTGGATTGAGTAATGAAAATGCCATTCTTCATCTGTTGTATCTATAAGCCTATGAATTTTTTTTATTTCCCCTACTAATGACATCTCAAATTCATTCTTCATTTCATCTGCAAAACAATTACTCATGTCATCATTACCTCCAAATATAATGTCATCTACAAATACTTCACTAACCAGTATTTCATCTCCTTCAGAATTGAGATAAATGTTGTTGTCATCAATGGTTCTAGTAAAGCCTACTTTCATTAGATGAGTATGAAACCATTCATACCATGCTCTAGGTACCTACTTTAATCCATACAAGGCTTTATCCAATTTGCATACCATATCTTCCTTGTCTGTCAATGCATAACCATCAGGTTGCTCTATATAAACCTCTTCCTCAGGGTGCAAAATTTTCTCCATAATCTTCTCCTTCTTCTTGTGCATAGCCTTTGCATACTTATCTTGCCTTGTTTCGAATAACAAAACCATCTTCATTTAATCTGTTTTTGAACACCCATTTGGTACCTATAACATTCTTATTTATCGGTCAAGGTAGCAGGTTCCAAGTGTTGTTCTTCTCATTTTGATCATCACCAAATGCCTCTTTAGCACTTCAAGGTTCAAAGGTGGAGATCATACA
Source organism: Cryptomeria japonica (assembly GCF_030272615.1). NCBI lineage: Eukaryota > Viridiplantae > Streptophyta > Pinopsida > Cupressales > Cupressaceae > Cryptomeria > Cryptomeria japonica. Next base: position 220,558,096 of record NC_081411.1, on the reverse strand, counting down.
AAATTTCTCTCTTAATCTCCTTCTAGTTTGTACACCGACATCCTTGTCTCCAATTATTTGTTCAGGGCTATTTTTCAATCTCACATACCTAGGTAAAATATGATCATTCTCTTTAGGTTCAGGTTCATCATTGTCATCTTCCTCTGAATTTATTTGTTTTGGTTGAACAACTTCATCAGGATTTTCTTTAATAGTTTCTGATTTAACAGTTTCAAGTTCTAAAAACAAAATGCAAGGATCTTCATCCTTCTTCTCAGAACTGGTTCCTTCTGAAATTTTAGGACATTCATCTACATGGACGTCAGTGCTTTCAACAATTTTCTGTGTTTGGTTGTTGAAGCATTTATAGGCCTTACTCTTGGCAGAATAGCCAAGAAATATGCCTTCATCACTCTTAGCTTCAAAATTTCTTATGTAATCACCTCTTTTAATAAAACATTTGCTTCCAAATATTTTAAAATAGCTAACACCAGGTGATCTCCCATACTAGTACTCATATGGGGTCTTGTCCTTACCTCTTTTCACCAGAACCCGGTTCATTGTGTAGACTGTCTTACTTATAGCTTCTCTCCAAAATGTTTTTGATACACCTCCTTGTATCAACATAGTCCTAGCAGCTTCAACCACTGACTGGTTGTTTCTCTCTACTATACCATTCTGTTGTGGTGTCCTTGTTGCAGAAAGCTGCCACTTGATACCATTATCATCCAATATTTAGTGTACTCTACAGAAGTGAATTCACCGCCTTGATCTGTTCTTAGACATTTAATATTTTTTCCACTCTCTTTCTCAGCTAAGGCTTTGAAAGCCATGAATTTACCAAAAGCTTCATTTATCTCCTTTAAGAATGTGGCCCACATCATCCTTGAATAGTCATCAGTGAAGATCATGAAGTATCTATCACCTTGAATTCTTCTTGTTCTAATTGGTCTACATATATCAGTATGAACCAAATCTGACAAGTTCTCTGTTGAGAAAGACTTGCTCTTAAAAGTTGAGGAAGTCATCTTTCCTAGTTGACATTCTTTACAAAGAGCATTAACCAATTTGTCTAGCTGAGGCAGACCTCTTACAGTCTTAGACTTGCTTACTTTAATAATATTGTCAAAATTAATATGACAAAATCTCCTATGCCAAAGCCATCTATCATCCATCTTTGCAATCAAATAGTTGCTAACTTTAGGATTGAGATGAAACAAATTACCTCTAGTCTGTTTACCGATTGCAATCAATTCACCTTTGTTGTCAAAGATTTTCCATAGACCATTTCTGAATTCCAATGGGTATTCTTTGTCATTAAGTTGTGCCACACTAAGAATATTGTTCTTTATACCTTCAACCTAGTAGACATCGTCAGTGCGACTTTTTCCATTAAGAGAAATAACTCCTTTGCCTTTCACTATACAGGGTGAGTCATTGCCAAATCTGAAAACACTGCCATCAAATTCTTTTAGGGAAAGAAATTTTCTTTGATCACCGGTCATTTGATGTTAATAACCACTATCAATTATCCAATCATTAGAGTTATCCATTTTGGATACTAGTGCCTTTTGATTTGATATTTCTTCCTTAATTGCTACAAACACAATATTTTCACCCTCATCATCATTAGATTCTTCATCAGTAACACCATTGTCAATAGCTACAAGAAAATATCTCTTGCCTTTGCCCTTGTACTTCTTAAATTTGTCTCTTTTGTATTTATTTTCACCATTAGGGAAATTTGCTGCTATATGACCAATCTTGTTGCATTCAAAACATTTTAAAGGTAGCTTACCTTTATATTTACTGGTACCTCTAGGAAGTCGTTTTGCCAACAATACTTCAAGATCCAATAAGCCGTCATCATCTTCAACATCTCTGTTGGATCTAGATTCATAGTTATGGCCGGTATCTCTACTTCTTCTCACAGATGGGTTAGAGACAGAAATTATGATTTCTGTACACTACCATCATAGCCATTTAGTTCAAAAGCAGTAAGTTTGCCAATAATAGAGTCAAGAGTTACCTTTGTCTTATCAATGGATTTCAGCTTCTGAATAGCTACAACTTGGATAGCATAGACCAGTAGCAGGGTTCTCAGTACTTTACTGATTGCTATGGCATCTTCCACTTTCCCTCCTGCACTCTTTATCTCACCAACTATCTCTTTAATCCTTTGATCATACTACTAGATGTTCTCACCTTTAGACATTCTCATGTCATCAAACTTTCCTCTTAAACTCCCTTAACATGTTCATCACATCTATAAATCTCTTCTAATTTCTTCCATACTTCATGTGTAGTTTCAAGACCATGAACATCTACATATTCAACATCAAACATGGAATTGATAATAGCTTCTAATGCTTCATGATTTTCTTGTTGTTCTTTCTTCTGATCATCAGTCAGGGGTCTAGTAGATGTAGTATACTTATTTTTTATATGCTCCCAATACTGACTACCAAGACTCTTAATGTAAATCTCCATCCTATCACTCCATATTCTATAGTTATCTTTGTTAAACTTCAGACCTTCTTTCTTCATCATGATCTACAAGATCTTTCCCTCAAGCTGTTAGGCTCTTAGATTAAGAGGACTTGAGCTGCTCTGATACCAATTGATGGTATGATGAAAGAATAAGTATCTGGTAGAATACTGAGAGGGGGGATGAATCAGTATATTGAAAAACTGAAACAAAGTTCCCAAAATCAAACTCAGTCAAACAAATTAAACATATCTCAATCAAGATCAATATTCATAGGAATACTTGATATCAACTAGTTTAACTATTATGACAACTTTAACAGTAAACAACTTCAACATTTATGTAAATCAACAATGCTCAATCATAACTCAACATATTCATCTCTCAATGCTTTTGCATAACATGCCTTATCAGAAATTAACAATATCAACAAATAAAGTCACAACCACAAAAGCATTCACCACTTGACACAAATATTTATACGTGGAAAACCCAAATAGGTAAAAACCATGGTGAGATGGAACTCACAAGGATAGCTATCTGAACTCTTCTGAAGTTCACCCTGTTAAGAGCCAAATCCTGTTAGAGATTTACAATAAGTCTTGTTAAGAACTAATTCTAGTTAGGAATCACCCGATTAAGGGATTTTACAAATATGCCTTGTCAAAAACACAATACCCTGTTAGGAGTAACCTCGCTAAAGGATTTAAGAATCCAAGCTAACGGACCACCTTGTTATAGGATTTAATGACTAACCAAGCTTGTTAGAGCTCACCCAGTTAAAGGATTTAACTTCTATTGTAATTTTTAGAAAACAACAGTTTTGTTGATCTTTCTAAATAGCACTACCTTTGCTTGATCGGATCATTCTATAACCTTCAATCTGCCTTCACTCAAAGTGCAGATCCATTCACCGGTTTGGCAATTAGACACTCAATAGGTTTCCTACCAATCTTGCCAACAACCTTTACAATGAACTTCATCGACCTTAAATAGAAATCAATTAGGTTGGTAAGACACCAAAAACCTAATTCTCATCATCAAGATTACAAACAAGTTGGTACAATCTTGACCGTTAGTTAGAAATCGTGACAATCTTCTTCACATTCTTCAAGACAATTTCAACCGCTCGATGATGCTTCATCGGACTGTGTAACCCATCATGCACTATGCATTAGATGCAATCCACTTTGCTCCTTCCTTGGACAAGATCAAACGTGCCAAAACAATTTGAATATATCCTCAATCAAATGATCACACGTGTCTCCATCATTACTGCTTATCAGATAATAAACCATCAAACTTGATTAGTTAGCATTTAACATCTGATAGTGTTTTACCAATTACATTATATAGAATGGTTTAACCCTTTACACTGGTTCATCGGTTCACCTTACAAATTGTGCATATCGGTTTACAACATGTTCCACAAATCTCTTTTACTGGTTATTAGCCATTAGCAAAAACAAAATTTTTAGCAATATCATGAATACCATTACCGGTTTAATTGATGTCAATGACAACATATCATTAATGTAATCTCTATACAAAATACCAATAATCTCCAAATGCTAACACAAATATCTTCAGAAAAGACAGTCCTAAATTTGATGGAACTAATTATGGTATAGAGAAGATCAAAATGGAAACACATCTGAACTGCATTGGAAGAGATATATGGGATGTTACGAAGATTGGCTATGTTGCTCCTAGTCTGAATAACCCCAATCTATCAACCTTGGCTAAAGACTTGGAGAATTAGGCAAAGCAAGAGAAGCACTTCTAAGCGCATTACAAGATCAAAAAATCATGGGATTATCAGATAGATCTACTACAAAAGATATTTGGGATAAACCAGAAACATTGAATGAAGGAGATTCCACTATCAAAATTGCAAAACTAGAATGTTACCGGGTCAAGTATGAAAATTTAAAAATGGAAGAGGATGAAATAATTTCTGCATTTATGAAAATAGTTAATGAAATTGTTTTAGGAATACAATGTTGTGGAGGATCTTTAAGTGAAGATGAAATTGTTTCTAAAGTTTTAAGAGCTTTTCCACCAGCTTACAAAATGAAAGTCACAACTATTAATGAGTTGAGAACAATACCTAATACATCAGAATCTAGAGACACTTTGGTTGGAAAACATTCAGCATTTGAGCTTGAGGAATTTTGTCTTGTTTCTATAGTAAAGACTGATATTTCCTTCAAAGCATCATCATCATCATCATCTAACAAATCTGATTGGAAAGAACTTTATGCAAAAGAACTTGAAGATATCAAAAGAGAAAATGAAGAACTTGAAGAACTTGAAGAACTTGAAGAACTTGAAGCACTATTTGCAAGGAAGATGCCTAAAGATCCAACAAAAAGTGTGTATGAAGGTAAAGCACCTCTCAAATGTCTTAATTGCAATAAAATTGGTCATATGGCATCTAGGTGTCCTGATAGACATGCAAGACTAAGAGAAGAAGCAAAGAGAACATATAAGCCTAACCCTGAATATCAGAGATATGGATTTAAGAAAAATAGATATAAGTCATGTTACTATGCAGATGAAGGTGTTACAAATGACTCTGATGAAGATCCAACAAATAGTGGATGGGAATTTGTTGCAATAAAAGAAGATCAACTGACACCTATTGTCAGATAATTAGATAATTGGAAATAAAAATCAAGGAGTTATGACAAGAGGAAGATTGGCAAATGAAGAGGTATGTTTAATTTGTCAAGTTGAAGCAACATCTGTTGTTGAAGCATGTCAAGGTAAACTTTGGATAAAAGAAATGGAAGATGAATTAGAATAGATTGAAAAGAATAATACTTGGACATTAATTCCCCAACCTAAAGACCAAAATGTAATTGGAACTAAATGGATATTTAGAAATAAACTTAATGAAGATGGTGAAATAATCATAAAAAAAGAAAGATTAGCTTGTAAAGGTTATTCATAGAAAGAAGGAATTTATTATAATGAAACCTTTGCACCAGTAGCCAGAATTGCAGTAGTAAGACTATTTCTTGCATTTGCAGCTCACAAGAACTATAAAGTTTATCAGATGGATGTAAAATGTGCATTTTTGAATGGAGTTCTTGAAGAGGAAGTTTACATTGAGCAACCTGATGGATTTTCATTAACAGATGATAAGAATATGGTTTGCATGTTAAGGAAAGCTTTATATGGATTGAAGCAAGCTCCTAGAGATTGGTATGCTAGACTAGATAAATATCTTCTAAAGCTTGGATACACAAAAGGTAATGCTGACAGTAATTTGTATTACAAAATTAACAATGATGACATTTTGGTTATTGAAGTATTTTTTGATGATATCATTTTTGGAGGAGAAGAAGAACTATGTAAAGACTTTTCTAACAAGATGCAGAAAGAATTCAAAATGTTTATGATTGGAGAGATAAAAAAATTTCTAGGTTTACAGATTTCTCAAATAGATAAAGGTATATTCATATGTCAAACAAAATACTTGAAGGAACTTTTGAAGAAATTTGGAATGGAGAACTCCAAACCGGTAAGTACTCCTATGACTACAACTGATAAATTGACATTAAAAGATGATTCAGATCCTATAAATCTGACAAGGTACAAATCTATGATTGGAGGGTTACTAGATTTGACACAAACCAGACCTGATATAATGAATGCACCATGTATTTTTTTAAGATTTCAAAACATTCCTAAAGAAAACCATGAAATTGCAGTACAAAGAATTTTTCAGTACCTACAAGGCACAACAAATCTTGGTTTATGGTATCCTAAGGTCGACAATTTTGAGTTATGTGCATATACAAATACAAATTGGGTAGGATATGTAGATGATAGAAAGAGTACCACTAGCGGTACATTCTTTCTTGGCAGAAGATTAATTTCATAGATCAACGAGAAGCAGACCTATACATCATTATCTACAGCTGAAGCAGAATATGTTGTAGCAGCACCTAATTGTATTCAGGTATTATGGATCAAGCAATGTTGAAGGATATCAAGGTAAGATGCAAAGAACCAGTAATTATTTACAGTGATAACTCAACAATAATAGATATATCAAAGAATCTGGTATTTCACTCTAAGACAAAGCATGTTTCTATTAAGTATAATTTTCTGAAAGAAAATATTGAAGCAAATGAACTGAGATTAGTTTATGTGAATACTAAAGAGAAAATTGCATATATTTTTACAAAGCCTTTGCCTAAGGAAACATTTGAATATCTCAGAGAGAATCTTGGGGTAATCACCCCACCAGAAGAGACTTGAATGATGAAGATTGACATCAAACCGGAAGGGACTAACAAAAAAATATTTTTCTGGATTTTGATGAAGGAGAGCTACTGCTCAAGGGGAGTAGTTAGCTATATGTAATGTTCTGATTTGTGATTCTTAACTGCTTTGGCATTTGATGTCAAAGGGGGAGAGATGTCTATGGAAAAACATTATACTTCTAGGAGATTTGAACATTGTACTTGGAGAGATGTATTTTGGTTTTGGTTATATTGTTTCTGTTTTTGGTACAGAACTTTGTATTCATCTATTTTGGGAGATTGTTGGTATTTGGCATTCTATTTTTGGCACTTAGATGTTTTTCCATCTAGTGTTTCCATCAATGCCAAAGGGGGACATTGTTGGTATTATGGATGACTTCATCATGTGTTGCATTGGTTTTTTCATTGATGTCTATACTTATCTTTGTAGAGGTCTACATTGTTGATTTGGCACTCTAGTTATATTGGTTTGTTGTTGAACTAGCACATTATGGTCCTGATATGGATATAGGCTTGTGTACAGTCATCGATATATGTCTCACCGATAACTCATATGTTTCACCGGCAGCTCCGAAAGTTGATAATGACTTGTTATCATATGGAGATCATTTGGTTATGTCGAAGACATGGATTGGATGTTTGGATTTGGTGTATTGCATATTTATCTAATTGGGTTCTCATAGTTGCTTTTACCGACAGATAGGTCTAGGTTATGGACTGGTACAAGATATCATGTTCCAGATCAGCACGACACGTTTTGGAAATGGTTCATTGATTGGATAATGTGTAAATGTATTGAGGCCGACATATTGTATTGTGTCTAGGCTTATTTTGTAATTGATTTAATTGTAATATCTTTAGGGAGCCGACCTAATGATGAGGTCTTAGGTTTTTTGTAAATAATTGTAAGATCCTATTTGGAATGTATGCGTACATGTTGAGATCTTTGTGAAGAGCGAAAAATAAGTAGATCCTTGTGTGAATCATGCATATATCATCTAAAGGTTGAAGGAAGGTTGTTAAAGGTTATGAAGGTGTTTGATTAGAGCTTAAACTAGTACTGAATCCAGCATTGCAGATGCTATATTGAAGCAGTACATTGTTATTGGATTTAACCATCCAACTGTAGTCAGTGTGACTCCTATTTTGTGATTGAGCAGTGAGCTCTAGGTGGTTGGCCTTTCTGCATGTGTAGACCCCATTATTGTATTCATTTACTATCTATAGTAGTATCATCTGATTGTGGGTAATGTTTGCCACCATGGTTTTTCCCCTTACAAGCTTTTCATATCAAAATCTCTATGTCATGTGTTGTGTATGTTGTTTTCCTTTCTATTTCATGCATTAAGTTATACCGGCATTTCTATAACTGCTAATATGTTTTACCAGCACTGGTTTGTAAGTTGGAATAATTTGTTTTGGGTTGTAATTTATTGATAACTAATTCACCCCCCTTCTCAGTTGTCCTTCTCGATTCCTAACATCAAATACTTAAAACTGCTTACTGGTAATGGTTTGGTGAAGATGTCTACCACTTGTTCACTAGTGGGGACATATTCATGCATGACCTCCTGTCCTTCAATATTCTCTCTGAGAAAATGATACTTGATGGCTATATGCTTTTTTCTTGTGTGCATCATTGGTTTATTTGATATATTGATGGCACTTGAGTTATCACTTCAGATGAGAATAGGATAAAAAATGTCCACTTGTATATCCTTGAGGGTATGCTTCATCCAAAGCACCTCAGAGAAGCATGTGGTAGAAACAATGTATTCTACTTCAGCAGTTGATAGGTAGACTGAATCCTGCTTCTTTCTATGCCATGATAGCAACCAGACACCTAGGAAGAATGTACCACCACTTATGCTCTTCTAGTCATCAATACAACCTGCCCAATTAGCATTAGTGTATGCTTCCAAGTTAAATTCCCCTTGTTTAGGGTACCATAATTCATAATTGAGTGTCATGTGGTAAGCACAGGTCTGAAAATGCTTGAGAGACCTCTAAGACTCTGTTACATTCCTCTAGAAGTGTGCCTTTATACTGCACCAAGCCTGCAACATTGAATATAGGAGATAAAGCCATGTCTTCGGGTAGGTAGATACTTTGTAGGCATTGTTTCCATACTTGGCCAATACCTTACAAGGTCCAATCCTCCTCATCTGAATTTTAATAGGGACACCTTTCTGAAGCCTTGCTTTGTTCAAATAAACCATGAACAAGTCCCCAACAACAAATTGTATATCCTTTCTCTTTTCATCCATTTTATATTTGATCCTATGAGAGGTGTCTAGTAGGGCTGTCCTAACCTGCTCATGAATATCTTGCATGGATTGAGCCATGCCCATATCATGTCCACTCTATTGTCCCATCTTCCCAATATTTCTAAGCTCCAAAACACCTCTAGGATAAAGGCCATAAACTACATCAAAAGGGCTCTTACTAGTTGATCTATTCAAACTGTCATTGTAGGAAAACTCAGATTGATGAATCATTTGATCCCAAGCTTGTTTGTACTCCTTTGTCAAATACCTAAGAAGGTTTCCAAGTGTTCTATTTACCACCTCTATTTGGCCATCCTTTTGGGGATGGCAGGCTGAAATGAAAGACAAATTAGTACCCATTCTCTACCATAAAGTCTTCCAAAAATGACCAATAAACTTTGTATCTCTATCTGATACTATACTAATAGGTAAGCCATGAATCCTAATGACTTCCTTAAAAAACAAATGAGCAATATGACTAGCATCATGAGTCACCTTACATGGAATAATATGGGTCATTTCGCTAAATCTATCTACCACAACATAGATACTATCAAAACCTAACACTCCCATGGCCGATTAGGGATAGGTAAAGGCTAATAAAGTCCATCATTAGAGGAAGTACCTTTGTCTCTTTGGCAAACCATACACTGATCCACATATTTTTTGATATCCCTTTGCATCTTAGGCCAATAGTAGAATCTTTGGATAAGTTCCAAAGTCTTGTTCAAGCCAAAATGTCCACTTAGGCAACCATTGTGCTTCTCTTGCATCAAATTTTCCCTCATAGACCCTCTAGGTACACAAAATTGTCCTCCTATAAACAAAATACCATCTTGTAAGGTAAAATCTACATATTCACCATGAAAATGATTTCTAAACTCCTGACAAACCTTTTAGATGGCAGGAAAGTCTTCATCATATTGGTATAACCCCTTGAACCATCCACTCCAATACTCTTGAGTTGCACTTCTTGAACTATTATCAACCTTCTACTTAATACATCAACAACTTTATTACATTGACCCTTCTTGTGTTTAATGGTGAAAGTATATGACTGAAAATACTCTACTCATTTAATGTCTATGATTCATTTTTTCTTGAGAATTGAGAAAACTAAGAGCTTGGTTATCAGTATAAACCACAAATTCTTTAGGCAGTAAATAATGCCTCCATTTCCCAAGTGATTGAACAAGTGCATATAACTCCAAAACATAAGAAGAATACATTTTCTTGGCATCATTGAGCTTCTTACAAAACAATGCAACTGGTCTATGTTAAGTCCACCAAGAAAAGCTAATGTACTGAGAGGGGAGGGGTGAATCAATACTTCAAAACTTTTCTTCAAAAACAATCTTACTGATAAACATAAACTGTGTATAGTTGATCTCATAATATATAATGCTAAAACATAATCATAGAAATAACATCCATACACATTTCACTCCATAACACAAAGATTTTGGATACGTAGAAACTCTTGGTTCCAGAGAAAAAATTCGGTGGGGATGGCACCCACAACTTCACTACTGCAATAATAAAGGTTGCTCGGCTAGAGCTACATGTTTAGCTATTTCTGATAGCTTACCCTGTTAGGAGTATCAAGATCTTTAGATCTACCTTGCTAAAGGATTTTACAAACACTTTTACAAAATGTTGTACATGGTTAAAGGCTTTACAATTTATAAACTTTGTTAGTCTTTTACCCTGTTAAAGGTTTCTATCACAACTCAAATAATTCAATCAAAATCTTTACAAAATATCTACAACTTTACATCTGAAATATTATAGAAGACTCTATGTGCTCAATATGAAATTACCATGCTCATAGCATACCTTGGTAATTGATAGATCAGCTCAGTAACCTCTTGTGTATTCTCTGTCCCTTAAACTATTTTCTAAAAATCTTCTCAATGACCTCTTTTGTATACTTTGTCCCTCTTCACATCTTATCTTCTCTCTTTTGTATACTTTGTCCCTCTTCACATCTTATCTTCTCTCATGAATTTTATTTTCAAATCATCATCTTCCCTCTATATGTTAGATACTCAAATCACTTTGTATATATAAATCTCTGAGGTGGTGATCTTGTTCATGCATCAATCATACAAACATGTTTTATCGAACGAATAAACATAGAAATTATTTCATTGGATAAACTTCCTCAAAATCATACAAAATCTTTAAGTGCAATTCCCTATGTAATAATGGTTCCTTGTTCTCAAATCTTATAACACGTTTTCACATATGTTTCCAGGTTCATTGAATCTGGTAACACATTTTCACTCAGTTCAAATTAACTCGGTATACCTTCTTTGTTGGTCGGTAGACATAAGAACTTTACTCGGTAGGCAGCTCGGTATATCTCATCTCGATGACTAGGCTTTTTTCTGTAACCGACACCCTTAGTACTTACCGACTAAATATTTCGGTAGTATTAACCAACTATAGTATATAGGATGACTTTGGACATAAAACTAATGAAAACTTAGTAAATAGTAACAATCTCCCCTTTTGATATTAGTTTGGTATGTTTGACAAAACTCCTTTCAAAGTCATAACACAAAATCTATATACTTACAAAATTTGACTGAAATGATAGTATATACATTTGTTCAAATACATACTTCAAATACATACTCCGCTTATCAATATGATGTACAAAACTTGATTTGCATGCTCTTGATGTTCCATGCTCCCCCTGTCAATTTCATCTATACACTTGGTAGATAGTATGAACTCTGTACACTCAGATACTCTGTATACTCGGTACACTCCCCCTTTTTGACAAACATCAAATCTAGTTACCATTAGGTGGGGGCAACTGGTCAAAAATAGATTAATACTTAGTATGAGCATCTTTGAGAGCATTGGTATGTGCATCCTTGACACTTTCCATTAAAGAATCTGAGCTATAATCTCAGTGAACAATGAAATCAAACCATCTAAAGTGCTTCTCTCTGCTTGTGTGGATAGTTGGGTAACTCAGTTGATCTTCTCTTGTACTGATGATGGATGGGGAATGAATAATGTCTGAAGAGTCATAATATCCATCTTTATTTTGTGCTTTTCATTATGAAGTTCTAACTGCTGAGCCATAAGAGTTTGTAGCTTTGTATAAAAATTCTGAATAGAATTTGGCTCGGTATTAGTTTATTTGAGAGATCGGTAATCTCTTTTTCAATGACTTCGGTCTTATGCTTGATATATTTAATAAAGAATGAAAATGTACATAACTTCTGGAATAAATAAATATTGTTCTTGAGTTGAGGGGACAACTCAGCAATGAATCCAACAAGCTTGACTTTACCTATAGCAATTGCTTTCTGCACTTCTTCAATCATCTTGGTAGTTAGCTCTTTTTCTTTTAATTTGCTAAGTTATTCTGATGCCTCTACTCTAGATGTTTCCAATTGAGTGAGGAGTTCATCCAGTTGCATATGGATGGCAGTATCTTTACTTACGGTAGCTTCAGGTAGCATGTCTATCAATAATGCTTTAATGTTCTGAAGTACTCAGTTCTTCTTCTGAATAGCTATCTGTTTTTCCTATTCTTCTTTGGCTTTACAAAGCTTGCTGAATTCAGTAAGTGCTTGCCCTTTTAGTGTTGAAATTTCAACATTTGGCACCACAATAGGCTTTAATAGATCTATCTTGAAACTGTGCTTCTTTGCTTTCTTCTCCTTTGATGATGATTCCTTCATCGGTTGAATGAGTACAATGTCTTTGGAGGCTTGATCTTCCTCGGTATGTTGCTCAGTGGGAGCAACACTTTTGTCAGTTCCTGTAGCCTCTGTTGTATCCTTCGGTGTTTCCTTGCTTGGGGTCTTAGTGGCAACAGTTTTAGTGCTTACAGGATCTTGAGAAGTTTTCTCGCCTGTGGCCTGAGACGTAGATTCACCTTGTGTAGCCTTTTGATCCTCTTTTCTTTGTTTTATGTCCTAAGGTTACTTAGTTGTCACTTGTTGAGTTACCAGAGGATAGGACTTAACTTGTTCCAAGACTGATTCACTTTGTACCAGTTTGGCATAGGCATTTCCTTCTATCATTTCTTCTTCCTGTGCCTCAGTGTCCATGACATCCTCATCTAGTTGAATAGTTGAAGCAGGATCTTGCTAGGTGATGTCAACTATTTCCACTTCACCTTGAGGTTCTTCAGTCTAAATTCTAAAAATTTCTTGCCATTTTTCTTTAGTTTCCTTTTCTACTTCAAGATAAAGTCCATTCATCATTTTCAAGGCCCTTTGCTTTACTTGAAAATTTGTCTAGTAGTTTTTCAAATGATTTTTTATATCATCTACCGATATGTCTGGACAGAGATTTACCAAAACTCTTTCTCTTATCTGCTTTTTTGAGTCCATAGCATATTTCCATCTGTTGTCAATATGAGAGTACAATGCTTTTGGAAGAAAATTAGTTACTTCCAGTGGAACTACTTGGAATTTGAGAAGTGTACACACTACTGAATCTTCTATTTGCCTCTTCTCTTCTTCTATTCAGGAGTTATATTTTACATACCTGAATGACCCAAATCCTCCATATTGTTTCAACTTTACACAAAAATTGTTAACACTGTGTACATCTTCCTTTGTGCTTTTAACAATCTGAAATTTATTTGCATCTTTGGATTTTGTGCCACTTGACTCCTTATTCAAAATGAGTCTCCTGGTCAACTTTCTATAAGTCTTTGTAACCTTAGGCAATTCAACATTTTTCTGCCTCTTATCGGGTGACACTACAGATGATCTAGTGTTAGGTCACTTAACTGGTGGAGTTGGTGATGCCTTAGTTGTATCTTGTTTCTTTCTTTTCAATATTTTGCCATTTGGCAACTCGATACTCAGAGTAATTGCTACTTCTTGAGCTTTAGATTCTTCCTCAATTCAAAGTTGATCATCTTTCCTACCTATTGGCTTAGTAGGTGTGGAGGTAGAACCTTCTCCAAATTTATCAGTTAAATCTTTGATCATTTTAGTGTCTTTTCTAGTAGCCTTTGGTACTACTATGCTCATTTTTACCCTCTCTTTTACCTCTTCATAGGTACCATACCTGATCTCGATCAAGTGCCTTAGAAGTGCTAGAAGGCATCTATTTGCTATTGAGTAATATCAAAATCAATCTCATAACCCATAGGTGGTAAAGATTGAGTTTTGGGTTCTACTGCATTGACATAACAGTAGTCGGTGTCCACTTCAAAACATATAGTATCCTTATTATTTTCCACTAGTTGAGGTGGGATCTTGTACCTGTTATGCATCTTTTCCTGAAATTTGTTAAAGTAATCATCCATTATCTCATTGAAATTGTCACCTAGCTTATTGATAAAATCATTTATCTGATGGGTGATTGGTCGGTGTAATTCCCAATCAATGTTACCGACTGAAGGAAAGAACTTCTAAAAATAGAAGAACATACACACTAAGAGTGACCCAAACTTTAGTGTGTTAGCAGTGTTAGTCTTCTTAGGTTTCCTTATTGTGTTGAGATTTTCAAAAAGATTCTTCAACAATACTTCACATAAATCAATTTCCATACCCTTTTTCACAATTTTATAGGCCAAATCTACAACTGCACATGGTACACTGTTTTCTCTTGCCAATTGGAAGAAACAATAACCAATGACTCTAATTGCAAACTTTAGTTCTACATCTATTACATTATTCAAATTAAGACCTCTACAATTAGACTCAACTCCGGTTAAAGTTATCAATTCCTTCTATGAAATCATCTTCTATGCTTGGGAATCGTCGAATATAGGGTATCCAGTTATTATGTGAATAATCTCCTTGGTGATCTTGAACGGTCGATCCTCTAACCACATAAAGTCATCATGCACTCTTCTCAAGACAAATTTGACCCATTGGGGTTTGAAAACTTGAGGATAGGTTAGGGCTTCGATCAATCCCTTAAGTTTGATATGCTCAAACTTACTATCCAGGATTCCATCGGTGCATAGTTAATCATACATGTCCTTAATTTCGGTATGACCTAGCTCTTCAACATGACACTTAGTATAAAATCTGACATCTTCAACCAACAGAACCCTATTCGAAATAAGAGAAAATGTAGTTTTCTCATCGGGTTCAGATGCCACTTTGGGAGGTAAGGAATACTTTAGTGAGGGCTTCTCAATAGTCTCAACTACAATGGGTTTCTGCATCTTGGGAGCCATTTCAAACTTGGATTTCTACTAACAAAATAGCTTAGGGTTTCAACTAACCAGAAAACGCTTTCGTCTTAGTAAATATAATGCAAATACTCACAACTGATATTGATCAGTTAACTTTCTTGAAAATGCATTTAAGATTGTGTGAAAATACCTTGAATTCGGTTTGGAAATGTTTGATCGCCTTTGATTCGCTTAGCTCTGCTCTTTGAAAATTGGTAAGTGTAAAATGATCGCACAAAGAACTTTAAATACACCCTTTACCTTATCGAGCTTCGTGCAATTAGGTAAGATAAGCATTAAATACACTTGGTTTCACTTTACCGACTAACTTCCTTATATGCTTTTACCAACTAGACAGGTTTACTGCATTTACTAACTTCTTTGGTAAATCATAGGACTAGATACAATTTCAAAAATGTTAATACATCTTAGCTATGTAGATTTTGGAATTATGTTCATGATTAAAATAGGAACTGTTAAGATCTAACCTTGTGAAAATGCAGTCCCTTAATACCTTTATTGATTAATTAGAAGTAGATGCACCTAACTCGGTAGGTAAGGTGATTTCTTCATTATTTGACCCATTTTCCTTCTTTTTCTAGATTTTCTGTAATTTGATTCTTATCTCTTCAGTATCTCCTCTAGGTTGTTCTCTGCAATCTTTAGCCAAGTGTCCAACTCTATGACAATGAAAGCATGCCATTCTAGGATTTCTTGATGATCTCCGGTTGTTCATTCCAAACCTTATCATACAGTTTATACTTATATGTCCATACCTTCCACAGCATTCACACCATATTCTTGTATTGTAATCCCATGGTACTGCAGTATACTAACGATTGAGATCTGTGTGAGTTCGGTAGCTTCTATCACTTGCTCGGTGTGGAGACCACATATAGTTTTTTTGCTTAAACCAACACTTCTCGGTATCGTGTCCATATCTATTGCAGTTTTTGCAAAACTCCTTGACTTTTGCCTTCTGATAATTGCTAATAGACTTTGTCCTACATTGTTTAGATGTGTGACCATACTTATTGCAATTGTAACAATAACCATCAGACCTAGTGGCATTCGATTGCTTACCTTTCCTGATTTGGCACATGTTGGCAGTATGTCCTTGTTTTCCATAGTAATTGCAAATAGGCTTCTTATCTTTCAACTTATCTTTGTTTCCAGCCTTCTTTGATGATTCTCCTTTCTCGATGCTGTTGATTCCTTTGTCGGTAGAGTTGTTTCTTTTGTAACCGAGTTTGGCAGATTTGTTGGGTGATCTTATGTTTAGTTGCTCATCCAACATTCTCGACGCTTCATAACTTTTCTTCAGTGTTTATTTTGACTTATTTTCTGCTTCAAGTTCATCGGTCAATTTTTATAATTCAAGTTTCAATGCTTGGTTCTCATTTTATTTTAGAGTTGCTTCATGATGTGCATAACCCAATTGATCAGACAGATTTTGTTGAATTCCATTCATCCTTGTGATTTCATCATTCTTTTTAGACACCAATTCTTCTAGTTGTTGTTTTTCTTTTTCTATATCTCTTATGTTATCTTTAGTTGTTCTCAATGCATCAAGATTTTCAGTCATCTGTGTGCTGAAATACTCATGTTCCCTTCTCATTGCTTTTAGTTAATCATTCAGTGCTTTATTTTTTTCTTTCAATTCTTCAATCATTTCTTCAGACTCTTCTGATATGTTGTTCTCAGATGATGTCTCAATTTGTTCCACCAACTCTTGTGAGTCCTGCAAATCATCAGACAATCTTCTTCTAACTTTTAGTGATTTTTGTATTTGTCTCTGCATGTCTGCAATCACTTGATTAGCATGATCCAATTCTTCTTGGAGATTCACAATTCTGCGTGATTGTTTATAGCCTTCCATTGATAGGATCTTTCTCTTTAGGCTGCAAAACCCTTTTCCAAGAGTAGTGCTTTGATACCAATTGTTAGGTCCACCAAGGAAATCTAATGCATTGAGAGGGGAGGGGTGAATCAGTACTTCAAAACTTTTCTTCAAAAACAATCTTACTGATAAACATAAACTATGTATAGTTGATCTCATAATATATAATGCTAAAACATAATCATAGAAATAATATCCATACACATTTCACTCCATAACACAAAGATTTTGGTTACGCAAAAACTCTTGGTTAGAGAGAAAAATTGTGATGAGGATGGCACCCACAACTTCACTACTGCAATAATAAAGCTTGCTCAGTTAGAGCTACATGTTTAGCTATTTCTGATAGCTTACCCTATTAGGAGTATCAAGATCTTTAGATCTACCTTGCTAAAGGATTTTACAAACACTTTTACAAAATGATGTACCTGGTTAAAGGCATTACAATTTATAGACTTTGTTAGAGTCTTTTACCTTGTTAAAGGTTTCTATCACAACTCAAATAATTCAATCAAAATCTTTACAAAATATCTACAACTTTACATCTGAAATGTTATAGCAGACTCTATATGCTTAATATGAAATTACCATGCTCATAGCATACCTCGGTAATTGATAGATCAGCTCGGTAACCTCTTCTATATTCTTTGTCTCTTAAACTATTTTCTGAAAATCTTCTCAGTGACCTCTTTTGTATACTTTGTCCCTCTTCACATCTTATCTTCTCTCATGATTTTTATTTTCAAATCATCATCTTCCCTCTATATGTTAGATACTCAAATCACTTTGTATATATAGATCTCTGAGGTAGTGATCTTGTTCATACATCGATTATACAAACATGTTTTATCGAATGAATAAACATTGAAATGATTTCATTGGATAAACTTCCTCAAAATCATACAAAATCTTTAAGTGCAATTCCCTATGTAATTACGGTTCCTTGTTCTCAAATCTTGTAACACGTTTCCACATATGTGTCTAGGTTCATTGAATCTAGTAACACATTTCCACTCAGTTTAGATTAACTTGGTATACCTTGTTTGCTGCTCAGTAGACATAAGAACTTTACTCGATAGGCAGCTCGGTATATCTCATCTCGGTGACTAGCCTTTCTTCTGTAACCGACACCCTTAGTACTTATCGACTGAATATTTTGGTAGTATTAACCAACTAGAGTATATAAATGACTTTGGACATAAAACTAATGACAACTTAGTAAATAATAACATTCTATTGTCTTGACTTAAGACTACTCCAACTGCTATATTGCTTGCATCACATTTAATGGTGAAGAGCTTGTCAAAGCTTGGAAGAACTAGTACTGGCTGAGTAGCCACATTTTTCTTCAAGAGATCAAATCCTCTTTGTGCTTCTTTTGTCCATTGAAACTTAGTCTTCACACCTTCTTTGATTGTGTCAAGCATGGGTGCACATATCTCATTGAACCCTTTGATGAACTTCCTATAGAATTGTGCCAATCCATGAAAAATCCTTACTTCACTTGTTGTCTTAGGTGTAGGCCAACTGATCATGGCTTCCACTTTCGAGGTATCCATCTTCAAATCACCACTTGAGATTACAAACCTGAGATATAGCAACTCCTATTTCATGAACTCACATTTCTCCAAATTGATGGTTAGTTGCTCATCACATAGTTTCTTCAATACAATCTCTATATGCCTAAGATTTTCATCTTTAAACTTGCTAAAAATCAAGATGTCATCTCAATAAATAACAACAAATTTACCAATATAATCCTTGAGTACTTCATTCAAGAGTCTCATGAATGTTCTAGGGGAATTTGTGAGTCCAAATGACATAACAAGTCATTCATAAAGGCCTTATGTGGTCTTGAATGCTGTCTTCAATTCATCTCCCTCCTTGATTCTGATTTGGTTATAACCACTCTTGAGGTCTATCTTGCTGAATTATTCAACACCTCCTAAACAATCCATCAAATCTTTAATTCTTAGAATGGGAAACCTATACCTGATTGTAATCTAGTTGATAGCTCTAGAATCAATGCAAAGTCTCCAAGTACCTCCCTTCTTTAGGGGCAAAAAGGTGGTAACTACACAAGGGTTGATGTTCTTCCTTATCAGACCATTGTCCAAGAGTTCTTGTATTTTCTTAGCTACCTCTTTATTCTGCTCCAGTGTCATTTTATAAGCTTCTTTATTAGGTAATGAGGCTCCAGGTATGAAGTCAATTTGGTGACTTATGGCACATTGAGGAGGTAAGGTTGCAGGTGTTCCATCACTGATAATGTCTTTAAACTAATTTAGAATCCATTGCACTTCATTGGGAATACATACTTTCTTATCCTTGCTCTCTTCTTTTGGTTTTACTACAAGTGCAAACCCCACTCCTTCTCCTTCCTTGAGAGTGTTTATGAATCATTTCTCACCAACTAGCAACACATTAGGACCATTAGATCTGCCCTCTTCTTGGTCTCCTATGGACTGAATTTTATATTTAATCCCATCTTTTAGAAAAGTATAGGAATTCTTTTCCCCATGGTGTATTACTTTTTTGTCAAACTGCCAAGGCCTACCTAGGAGTAGGTGGCAAGCATCCATCGGCAATATGTCACACAAGATTTTGTTCTTGTAGCCTCCTATATTGAACTCCACCCAAGTTTGTTCATTCACTAGAACATGTTACCCCTTGTTGAGCCAAGTAACCCTATAAGGATCACTATGTGGGATTATTTGTAGGTTGAGCTTACTTACTACTTCTTCTAACATTATGTTATTAGTGGACCCTGAATCCACCACCACTCTACACACTTTTCCCATAATCTTGCACTTTATCCTAAACAAGGATCTTCTTTGGTTAGGTTCCTCCTTAACCTATTCTTTGATCAAGACTCTTCTCATCATGAGATTCCCTCCAACCTCAGAATCTAAACTCACTTCGGATGCCTTCACATTTGCTACATCTTCTTGAATATAGCTTATTGTCCTCTCACCTCCTTGGGATGAAGAAGAATTCTAAAGACATCTATAGGCCGAGTGACCAAGTTGATTGTAGCACTTCATTGTGGTGAAATAGGACTCTCTTCTTGATCCACTAGACCTTCCTCTACTAGAGTTGCTAGATCCTCTTCCTTTATAGCTTCTCTTGCTATTGGAATCCCCACTTTTCTCTACCAATTTGGATTCCCCTTGGGATATTTTGTCTACACTTCTACCACCATAGCTACCTCTATGACCTCTACCATCTTTTCCCCTACCTCTGCCTCTATTGCTTTGCTCTTGTTTCTTTTTACTCTTCTCTTCCACCTTGAGTGCCAATTGATAGCACTTATGAATAGTACTAGGACACAACAAACTCAACTCTTCTTGTATATTCCATCTCAAGTCATTCAAGTACCTGGCTACTTTGATGCTTTCATCCTCCACCACCTTGGATCTCAAACACAACTTCTCAAAATCCTTAGTGTAGCTGCTCACATCTAGTTCTCTTTATCTCAAGTTTTGTCTCCTCTTATGTAATTGAATTTCATAGTCCTTAGGGATATATGCTTCCTTCACCTTGGCTAGCATTCCTTTCCAAGTGGCAATTGGGTTCTTACCCTCCTTTTGTCTCTCCTCTTGGATGAACTTCCACCAAGTCAAGGATGCTCCTCTCAATCTAGATTTGGATACCTTCACCATTTGTGCTTCACTAATCCCATCACATTCAAAGTGATTCTCCAATCCTTTAATCCATTCCATGACCACTTCTGGTTCTATTTGTCCACAAAAAAGTGGCACTCCCTCTAACAAATTCCCTCCTAAGGCTTTGATGACTCTAAGGAAAGGTTCTTTAGGTAGAATAGGATCCGGTTCAGGTGTGCCATCCTCTTCTACTACTTCTTTACCCTTTCCTTCATTGAGTTTGATTGTTACCTTCTCAGTCTTGTCTTCAACTATGTCTAGTTTTCTCTCCAATTCTTGTAATCTTATCCTGAGGAGTATATTCTCTTCCTCTTCATCTTCTCCCTTCTTGGCTAACTCTTCATTGGTCACCATCCTTAGGCTATTCTCTCCTACTAACTCAGTCTCTGACATGAACTGGCTTCTTCCCAAATCTTATCTTTCTCTAATACCACTTTGATAGGGAGAGGTTCTCAAAGAGAGTTTCACCTTGGTCAATGATGTTTTAGTGGGATCTTATCACTCTTCACCTTGGTCAAACACTCAAACTCTCTTGGAGTGCTCCCTATCAATTTATGCTCAATAGTTACTCCAAGCATGGTTGGGGTTCACTATGGTAAATCCAACCATTGGACTATCCAATCCTCCAACATGTACTTGCAAGCATTTTACTGGGTGTCTTATAGGTGTTTACATTCCATTCAACTAGTTCTTCAATTGGCTTTCCATCATTTTCCCATCGTTCCATCTTTCTCCTATTTTCTAGGCCTAGTAGCCATAGAGCCCCAATTATCCCTACTTTGCCAGTTTTTGGGAAACTACTCAAAAATCAGTCAAAGAACCCTCCAACACCTTTGGTGATCCGAGTACCCTTTTGGACAATTTTGTATCCACTAGGGTAGGCAGTCTAGTCTGTTCATATTGTTACAGATCCCAAAAATTGCACTTCTGAGTGTTTAGGAGTTAGTAGTCTTCTTGAAAAGGTTATAATGACTTCTACACCCTATCAAACCTCCATCTCTTCACTTAGGCTCTACGTTGCATCACACTTCCATGCCAAACACTTGGTACATTCACAACTTCTCATCCCTGCAAGCAAATACAACATTTTCAATCATTTTCCTAACCAAGCAGTGACATAGCTCACCTAGGAAATGATGGAAAGTTGCTTCCCAACAACTTCTAGGCCATTACAAATAATATATATACTATACAAGGGTTCCATGACTTGAATCCTAAGGGTCATTGAGGAAAACTCTAGAGATTTCAAGTTGGAACCATGACTAGACTCTTGAACCTTTTCTCAAGCCAAGAGAAGTATAATAAGAGATATTTTGTAAACACACTTCAAAATTGCACTAAGGAAAGATACAAAAAACTCCCAAGAATAACAATATCATACACTAAACAACCATGGAATAATAGTAGCAAGGTCAATCCATTTTGTACGGTCTACTGCTACAAAAAAATGACAAAAATGTAAGGTAAAATATGGAAATTATCTTCAAACTCTATTCAAACTTGCTTAAAGATATTCCATCCCATGTACAATCATTCTTAGAGAATTTTATATGCCATTTTGGTCCTTAAAAAATCTTCATTGGTTGCCTAACCACCGATTTGCTCAAAAATTCAAAGTTGCTCAAAAAGTTGCAAAACACTGTCAAGCAACAATGACAACTTTTGTTGAAATGTGCATTTTTGCATTTTATGCATTTCTACTCATACTAAACCTCCTAGGATGACTCCCTAACATTAAAATGATATGCCTAAATTCTTAATGAGGCTTTATAATGCAAATTTATTCCATTTTAGGCTTACAAGGGCTCATAGGCCAAATTAGTGAAAACAAACAACCTTGGTGACAATCACCCTTAGAATAACTATCAAACACACATGTGGACCTCTAATTACTCCATTATTCAAACACCTAATCCAAAATATGGGCTATCACACCAAAATCTAGAAAATGCATCAACAAAATGGTTAAAAGCTAGGTGCTCTGGTACCACCCAAGCTCCAGATGATGATACAATTCTTAAAGAGGTAAGAGAAAAAATTAATATTGGAGATAAAAAGATTGAAGCAGGAGACATTGCAGAGGATGTGAAAGATTTTCTTGAGAAGGATAAGCATATTTTTGATGATTCGACACTATCCCAAGGGCCAATCAACTTGTCGCCCTATCTCCTATACAAAAACTAAAGTTATCAACATTTGCTTGGCCTAAGGATAGAGAGGAAATTTTAAAATCTCATACTGAGGATAGTGAGATGTTTAATCTTGCATCTAGTGTTCTTGAAAATATTATGCCTACTTATGCAAAGGACACTTTAAATTCTCCATCCAAACAATTAAAGAACCTTATCAACTCTGTAAGTACTCATTTTGAATCAATAGAAAAGGAAACAAATATCAAAGTTTGGAATGAATTCAATGATAATAAATTCAGTGAATTAAAAAAAATGATTGATCATGATAGATGTTTGTTAGACTCTTGTGTAAAAAGAACTCAAAGTGCCCTATGTGAAGGTGGAAATGTCTACAAGTCTTGTCTATCATATTCTATTGTTTTTGCTGATATTGAAAAATAGATTAAGGAAAATGAAAAGCAATTGACAAATATCTCTAAGGAATTTTATTTGTTAACTATCGTTGTGGCTAGTCAGGAATCTCAGGTCATATCCTTTCTTGACAAAATCAGAAACTTGAGACATGACAGGGATAAGGTTGGTAGAAAATTTGGTGAGCTTTAGAGCCTAATTACTCCCAAATTAGACACAATGCTTAGTGCATTGAAAGAAGCTCAGGATGCCCTAGTTTCAAGTGATCCAACAGATCTTAAGTGAGCAGAGATGTACGCATTCATTTTCAGTGGTCTCATTTCAGTCATAGAGTGTCTCAAGAAGGGCTGGGACAATCATTTGGACTCATTGAAAAATAGTTTTGGAGATATTTTCAAGCTTGTGTAAGTTAGAGATACATATGTGTACATATGCTCATGTATATAGCCTTTTTGGTTTGAAATTTTGGTATCTAGATCCTTGCCTTTGCCATTAATGTCAAAGGGGGAGAGTGTAACAGTGCAAAATGGTATATTCATCTAAGGGGGAGCTTTGGAATTTTGGCTTTTTGGAGTTTTGCAGTGTACATATGTATGTACTGATTTTGACACTTAGTTATTTTTCACTAAGTGTTTCCATCAATGCCAAAGGGGGAGATTTCTAGCAAGAGACATTGCGTAAATAGTCTGATGTTGTTATTGATGGTAACTCATGCCAATAATCCAATCCACAGTAATAGATTTTCTCATACCGGAAGTCTTAAGTGAAGATTTGATTAAGTTTGGTAAGTAAGAACAGAGCATTCGACAAAATTTGGTATTTTGGTTGGAATTTCATTTTGGTTTAATATTTTGTGGTGGTATGCTAAGGGTAGGTAGTTGGATACCTTTAGTATCTTATTCCATGAGTTTAGCCTTTGGTGATAATTCATGCGTAAGATAGAAGATCCAATATATCGGTTTTTGGGTAAAACAATGTAATATGGGCGACTTGTATGATTGATTGTTGTGAGGATCTATTGGAGCTATTTTGGTGATTATTTTTGTTTTGAGGATGTTTATCTGACATCTAGGAAGTGTGTGGACAATTCTTTCTAGGCTGCATAAGCATTAGAGATTGAATTTAGCAAGCAGTGGGTACATGTTTGATTATTTGTAAAGTGTTCTTGAAGCCAACATGCAACCAACTTAATTCTTTGTTCCAGATATATAAGGATGATTTAATTGATCATTTTGATGATGTGAAAGGTGTGTATGATCGATTGAGTGTAGTTTCACATGAACAAATTAGATATTTGTGCTCTAGAATTGATGCAAAATAGTGGAACAAAGAAGAATGAGATAAGTGTAGAAAGTTTGATTATTGTGCTTAACCAAAATTATTATTAGGCATTTGTAGATGCTACTACTTAGTCCATGTACTTTTATGATCTTTTGCAATTATTCTAAAAGCAGTGAGCCTAACCTTTTGAGCAGTGAGCTCTAGGTAGTGTGCTTGGATGCATGTGCATTCCCCTATGTGATATTTCTATACTTCTGTAGAGTATATTTATATTGTGGATTCATCCCCAATATGGTTTTCCCCTTAATCAGGTTTGTACATATAAAAGTCTTAGTCTTACGGTGTTGTGTGACCTATTTGGTTTATGCCCTTGTATTTTTATTCTTTTCACATGTACTAAATGGTTGAAAGCTCAATTTGATAAAGTTAAAGATTGCAGAACACTGATTCACCCCCCTTCTCAATGTTCCTTGATTCCAACAGTTCAGTGAAAGACAAGAAATGTATTGTGGTAAGATGTCCCACCATGGTTTGAAACTATGCTTGGTCAAGACCTACAAGTATGGTAGTTTCTTGTAGAGCCTTCTCTAGGATAGCCTTATGAGATGGTGATAGACATAGAATCTCTAAGATAGATCTATGGCTTGGTATCCTTCTAATTTGATCTAGGATGTATCATATTAATTGGAGACAGGAGATGGCTTAGGTGGCACTTTGTAAAGGGTAACTTTTCCTCGATGACTGGTAACATTATAATTAGGTTTCTTCTTAATTGTAATCACATTTGCATATGAATCACATTCAGATGTGATTAGTGACATATTTATTTGATGTATTTGTGTAATTGAATTTATTTTTGCCCAACTTTGAGGGGATTCCCTTTTCATATTTTGGAAGCAGATACTTGAATGCCACATGTTATTCATTAGATTTATATTCATCGACTAATATATCTCCCCTATCTATCAAATCTTGAATGGTATTTTTCAGCCTTTGGCAACCATTTGCCTAATTTCCTTTTCTCCTATGAAACTCATTATAGTCGGAATCATTTCACCATGCGGGATTAACTTTAGGTTTTTAATCTCTTTCTTTAGCTAATGTTATGAGATTATTTTAAATGATCTTCCTCAAAGTGGATTCAAGTGGTTCCACTACTGGTGTGAATCTTCTATGAGGAGCATTAAGAGCTTTTGATTTAAATGTAATGTTGTTGTTTCGATTGTTTGTATTGCCTTACAGACATGATAGATTGAAGATGAGTTGCTTTGATTTAACATGTTGAGTGTCTATAATAGTATCATTCACAATGTTCTTATTCTTAGTCGAAAACCTTGATTTGTAATTGTTGTTGTTATTGTTTGAATTAGTGGTAGCATTGTAAATTTTTTATTTGTACTCAAGCTATCAAATCTTTTTCTATAATAATTCCCTTCTCAATAACCTTTCAAAAAGAGGGAGGGAACTGAAGTTTTAGTTGATAACTCAATTTGGTGTTTAAGTTATGGATAAACATTTCTATCTTTTGTTGTTCTGGCATGTCATAGGGACACTTGCTTGCAAGTTGTCTCCATCTTTGCAAGAAGATAGTAAAAAATTCTCTATTATTTTGTCTATTATTGAAAAGATCTATCATTGAGACCACATGTTCAATATTGTAGGATAAATGAGTTATAAACTTGTCCACTAGTTCATTGAATGTTCTAATTCCAGGTGGCAAATGGTGAAACCATTCAATAACCTGGTTTGCCAAGCTCTTTGGAAAAATTAACATTAGGTATGTCTCATTATGAGAGACTTCCAAGAAAGCAGTGCAAAACTCTCTAACGTGGTCACATGGATCACCTTTCCCCTTATATTTGTCAAATTCTGAAATTTTGAAATTAAGGGGGAAAAACAACATATTCAAGCTTCTATCAAAAGGGTATGGAGATATATCCTTTGGGGAGTATTGCTTTGGTGCAGATCCTATTTGCAATTTTGCAAGTTGTTATTGTAAATCTTGGATTTGTTGCACAAGTGTACCTAGAGGATTAAATTGAGGCTTCTAGTAATATTCTTAACTCACTAAGTAAACTTAACATGTGAACATGTATGAAAAGGTTCTATCTAAGAACTAGTTATATAACGTATCTTTTTCACACTAAAAATGGAGAAAAGGGATAGGAAACACTTTTATTCACACTAACACCCCCTTAAGTGCAAGTTGGAGAGAATGATGAACAAATGAAAATGATGCAAAGATAAAATATGGGACTCGATTACTAGGCCATTCTAGGTACCCATAAATAAATGCAATCTCTCACAAATAAAAAAATGAGAAATTATAGTGAGACAAAACTCCTCCCCAAAAGATAGAAAAGATGAGAAGAATTCTCTCAATAAGGATGAGAAGGTCAAAGCCCGATGTTGGAAAAATGTTCCAACAATAAGAGAGAAGAAAAAGACAATGGAGAAGCCCAAGTTTAGGATTAATATCAATGATAGAATCTGAAAGCTAAATGTAGAAGGTGTTCCATAATCATCAAACAACATTCCTCCCCTTAGGAAGAAATAAATACAACATGTATGAATGATGTCCTCCCATTATTAAAAAGGAAAAGAGATAAGAATGATCAAGATGTATTAAGTCACTAAAACCTACTCAAGTGTCCCTATTTTGATGCTAGAGGTTTCCCTTTCCAAATTAAGCATTCTAGGATACACTAATGATAATGAAAATCTAAAACCTAGTGAAGATATATGTAGAATAAGATCTGCAGACTCAATTTTCTCCTCTTTAAACAATAAAGAGGCCTCCTCCAAATTTTATTCAAAGTGAATACACCTTAAAATTGGCTTGAGATAATTAATTGAATATGAGTTATTTAATTAATAAATTCCTCTACCTATGAATAAATTCATTAATTTATTTATATGGTTCATGACCTTTATTCTTCTAATCATAAATCATTTTCCACATCATTTAATTCATTTGTCCTATTATGCCACATCAACATGTATCTCACAAATTAATTATTATTAAATATTTAATTGATAAATTATCCTCAACAAATCCAACAAACTAAATGGACACATCCTTTTCAACAAAATTGAAAGATTAAATATTCCAAAATATTCAATTAATCAAAATACATTTAACTAACTATGAGACACATGACATTTTTAACCAATTAAAGGACACTTTGCCTTCTTCTCTCTACTCAATCCTCCACCTTGCACTTGTTTCCTCTTGAAGGGGCAAGATCAACTTTTCTCTCCAACCATCCAATTCCTCAAATTGAATTTGAGTCGTTGACCTCTACCACCTAGGACATGAGCCTTGGGAAATATATTTAAATAGGCTCCAATTTGCACAATTAAAGATTACAATCATTTTAGAACCATTTTAGAACTTTCACTCTCACTCATTTTAGCATTTTTCATTCTCAAGAATTTTAGAATCTCATTAGCATAATCATTCTTAGCAATTAATCATACAAGTAAAATCATTTAGTATTTCAATTCATAGATTAGCATCATCAATTAGAAGCATTCAATTATCATATAGATCAATTTGGATATCATCATAACTCATTATTATGTAGTGTAAGAATGAATTTCTTGTATTTAGAATTACCACTCATTCTCTAGGTTGTCATTCTGAAAACCAAGTGCATCATAATGTGAGAGCAAGCATGGTTTAAAAGAATCATTGGAGATAGAGAACAATGGAACACAATTTGGGAGTTTATCTATATTTTGTTTAATTGTTTAAATTCCTTGATGTAACTTTTCATTGGTGTGTTGAATATTTTAATTTCATTGACACATATTTCTTGTAGACACATAGTATTCACGTTCATGTTAAACTATGATGAATTATCATGTGGAGAATAAACAAGAGGTTATGAAGGTTCCCTCACAACAACTAAAGAAGAATCATTTAAATCAAAGAGAAAATAATATAATTAATGCTTCCTCCATAATATATGCAACATTTTAGATGGTGGTTTAGGGTGAGAAGTTTAATCTGTATGAACTTTTGAGACTACAATTTCTTGACAACCTTGAGAAGACCAAGAGTGCAATATATTCATTAAGATATGGGTCTCTAATCATATGTTTGGATTTCATGTTTATGAATGAGATTCTAAGAATAGGGAATAAGGTTTTGGACAAGTTTCATCCTATTAGGGTGCAAAACAAAAATCATATTAAAAGCTTTAACAAGCAACATTAGGGTTGCTTCAAAAAAAATTCAAAACATGATATAAGCTAAAGAGAGGATCCCTAATGAATTGATTTAGAAATACAAGATTAAAATCAATTTTATAGTGAGTATGGAGTATTATTACATAGAGATTGTTGAACCAAGGAATTGCATGGTTTCCTAAGTTACTTTATGAGGTATCTTTAGAAAAAGTTGAAAAGAACATTTATACTTTATTGAAGTCATCAATTGAACTTGCTAGCGTATATTATATTGTTTAAATATTTGATATGCATATTTAATGCAATTATCACAATTGTTGTGGTTATTTTCTCTAGTTATCCACATCTCATCCTTTGTATAAATCCCCTTACATTATTGAATGTAAGATTGAACATTTTCCTATCTCTATCTCATTTGGCATCAGATCACCCCTTCTCCCCTGAGTCCCTCTGAATAATCTATTCCTATGAGTGAGATGTGATGTAGTCAATACATAGATATGGTTGGAGTGGGGATGAATGAGCTTACTACATGAAACCTTGATTTGATTTGAATCAACATTCTATTGGCAAGGATTGCAAGGTATCAAATTAGTAAAACATTATACTTCTATTAGTATTTAAGCAGATCTGGAATATTGTTATATGTGATAGCTGTCATGTTGTGTATGTTTTCTATGGTTGGAAAGGTGTTCTTGTTGGTATTTTGGATATGTTAATATGGTTTTGTCATTGATGTCAACACTTGTCAAACACTTATCAATACTGGTCAACCTATCTGCACTTGGAGAATTAGTTATGCTCACCGACAAGCAAGTGACTTATGCACAGTCACTGGTATTTGATTCGCCGACAAGATATATTATTCACCGGCACTTGGAATCACATGGAGAATACTTGGTTATGTTGAAGGCATCGTTTTGATACTTTGTCTTGGGGATTTGTTCATTGGTTTATTCAAGTTTGCATATTTGTTTTTACTGGCAAATAGGTCCAGGATATACATCGGCAGGCTTATCTATTCTAGATCAGCATGACACATCATGGAGATGATTTTGTTGTTATTGTAAATGCATTGAGCCAACATCATGCATCAGATATTGTTTCATTTGTAATTGATTTTATTGTAATATCTTTTAGTGAGCCGACCTACTCAATTGGTCTTAGGTTATGGTATAAATGTAAGATCTCATTTATGAGATTAATAGGATATGCAAGAAAGAGATTGTAATAAGTTATATGTGAATATTAGCAGAGCTATACACGCAGACATCATTAAAGATTGAAGGAAGGTTTGAAGAAGGAATATTAGAGCTAAACTGGTACTGAATCTAGCATATGGAGATGCTATTTTGAGTAGTACATTATCATTGGATTTAACCATCCAATTTTAGTTAGTGAGACTCTCATTCTGCGATTGAGCAGTGAGCTCTAGGTGGTTGGCCTTTCTGCATGTGCAGACCCCTTATTGTACACACATACTATCTACAGTAGTATCATCTGATTGTGGGTAAGGTTTCCCACCGTGGTTTTTTCCCCTTACAGGGTTTCCATGTACAAATATTGGCGTTATGTGTTGTGGATGTTATTGTCTTTCTATTTCATGCATTAATCTTTACCGGTACTGCAATTAATTGATAAATTGTCTACCGACATAAAGTTTGGTTTACCGATATTAATCATTTAGTTTGGTTAAGTTAATTTTGGTTTGAATTCATTGACAATTTATTCACCCCCCCCCCTCTCAATTGTCTCTGAGACCTAACAATTGGTATCAAACCCTAGTCCTCTTTTTGCAGGAGTTTAACAGCTTGAGGAGATCCAATGTCTACAAACTATTTCAAGAAGGACAGTCCTAAACTTGATGGAACCAACTATGGCATATGGAAGATCAGGATGTAGACTCACTTGAATTGCATTAGAAAGGACATCTAGGAAGTTACAAAGAATTGTTATACTGCTCCTACTCAAGGTCAACCTAATCCACCAAATCTAGCCAAAGATGAGGAAAATGATTGCAAAGCAAGAGAAGCACTTTTGAGCGCATTGTCAGATCAGCAAATCATGAGATTATCAGATAGGTCTATTGCTAAAGCTATTTGGGACCATTTGGAAACATTGAATGAAGGAGATTCCACAGTTAAAATTGCAAAACTTGAAAGCTTTTGGGTCAGGTATGAAAATCTAAAAATGGAAGAAGATGAAAGGATTTCTGCTTTTATGGAAAGAGTAAATGAAATTGTTTTGGGTATTAAATGTTGTAGAGGAACCTTAAGTGAAGATGAAATTGTTTCAAAAGTTTTAAGAGGATTGCCACTGGCATATAAAATGAAAGTTACTGCTATAAATGAATTAAGAACAATGTCTAATACATCAGTAACTAGAGATACATTGATTGGAAAACTTTCAGCTTTTGAAATTGAGGAATTTGGTCCTGTTGCTACTATAAAGACAGATTTAGCTTTTAACACATCAACATCATCTGCATCATCATCATCATTTGACAAATCTAATTGGAAAGCCTTTTACGCAAGAGAACTTGAAGAAAGCAGGAGAGAAAATGAAGAACTTGAAGCACTATTTGCAAGGAAAATACCTAAAGGTCTAATTGGAAGTAAGTATCAAGGTAAAGCACCATTTAAATGTTTTAACTGCATTAAAATTGGTCATATGGCATCAAGGTGTCCTGATAGACATGCAAGATTGAAAGAAGAAGCTAGAAGAACACACAAGCCTAACCCTGAATATCAGAGATACAGATTTAAGAAGAATAGAGACAAATCTTGTTACCTTGCCGATGAAGGAGTCACAGATGATTCTGATGAGGATCCAATAGACAATGGATGGGTTTTGTTGCTATAATAGAAAATCAACCGACACCTACTATTCAACCGGTAGAAAAGGCCCTGGCAGCTAAAATTGAAGATAAGGATGAGTGGATCATTGAATCAGGATGTTCACATCATATGACGAGTGATAAAAGTAAATTCTTAACCTTTCAGGAATACAATGGAGGTCTAGTAAGATTTGGAGATGATAAAGCTTGTTTGATCAAAGGAAAAGACACTATATCTTTTGATGGTAAGCACAATACCGATAATGTTTACTATGTTGAAGGTTTAAAACATAATCTTTTGAGTGTTGGTCAATTAGTTGAAAAAGGATTTCAATTACAATTCAAGAATGGTAAATGCAAAATAATGAACAGAACTGGTTTGGAAATTGCAACTAGTAATCAGACTAGAGGTAATATCTTTCATTTGAACAATACTGAAAAGACATGCTTAATTGCACATATTGATAAAAGTTGGTTATGGCATAAGAGACTTTATCATGTAAATTTTGATTGCATTGTGAAAATTAGTACAACTAAAGCAGTAAGGGATTTACCTAGAATTGTCGAACCTCACAATCCGATATGTAAGGAATGTCAATTTGGAAAACAAGTTAGAGCATCTTTTAAGAGTATTCCAGAAAAGTCCAAAAATGCTCTTGACTTAATTCATACTGATTTATGTGGTCCAGCAAGAACTAGAAGCTTACAAGGAGATAGATACTTTATACTAATCATTGATGACTATTCTAGAATGTGTTGGGTTACTTTTCTCAGGGAGAAATCCGAAGCACTTGGGAAATTCAAGCTATTCAAGGTGATGCTAGAGAATGAAATCAGTAAGAAGATCAAATGTCTAAGATCAGATCAAGGAGGTGAATTCACATCTAAGGAATTTAATACATTCTATGAAGTGAATGGGATCAGAAGACAGTTATCAGCACCCCAGACACTCCAGCAGAATGGAGTTGTAGAAAGGAAAAATAGAACTATCTTGGATGCAGCTAGAAGTATGTTATCAGAAGCAAATATACCTCATGTATATTGGAGAGAGGCAGTAAGTACATTAGTCTACACATTCAACAAAGTTCACATCAAAGGTGAAACCAGTAAGACCCCTCATGAACTATGGTTTGGTATTACTCCTACTCTAAAATATTTCAAAATATTTGGAAGTAAATGCTATATTAGAAGAGATGAGTATATTGGCAAATGTGATCCTAGAAGTGATGAAGGAATATTTCTTGGTTATTCATCTAAGAGAAAAGCATATAGATGTTTCAACAAAAGATTGCAGAAAATTATTGAGAGTACAAATGTGAAAATTGATGAACAGTTTAGAGGACCTTCAAGATATATAGACTCTGAATTGGCAACAAAGATACTGATAAATGAACCTACAATGGACACACTGGTACAGAATGAAGACCTAGTTACACCAGTATCATCTAAAAATTCCATAGTAACTGAAGATCAACAGCAAACAAAGACACCCCGGTATGTAAGATTGAACTACTCTGAAGATCAGATAATTGGGAACAAGTATAAAGGAGTTATGTCTAGAGGAAGACTGGTAAATGAAGAGGTATGTCTTAATCCTCAAATTGAACTAGCATCAATTAATGAGGCATGTGAAGATAAACATTGGATTAAAGAAATGAAAGAAGAATTAGAATAAATTGAAAAGAATAACACATGGACATTAGTTCCCCGGCCTAAAGACAAAAATGTAATACAAAATGGGTATTCAGAAACAAACTTAATGAAGATGGCCAGGTAATCAGAAATAAAGCAAGACTAGTGTGTAAGGGATATTCACAAAAAGAAGGAATTGATTATAATGAAACCTTTGCACCAGTAGCTAGAATTGAGGCAGTAAGATTATTCTTGGCTTTTGCAGCACACAAAAACTATAAAGTATATTAGATGGATATTAAATGTGCATTTCTGAATGGAGATCTTGAAGAAGAAGTTTATATTGAACAACCTGATGGATTTTCTTTGACAGATGACAAAGATATGGTTTGCAGGTTAAGGAAAGCTTTGTATGGGATGAAGCAAGCTCTAAGAGCTTGGTATGCTAGACTGGATAAATATCTTTTGAAGATTGGTTTTTCTAAAGGTAATGTTGACAAAAACTTATACTACAAAGTAACTAATGATGACATCTTGGTTATAGAAGTTTTTGTTGATGATATAATCTTTGGAGGAGAAGATGGATTATGTAAAGACTTTTGTAATGAAATGCAACAAGAATTTGAAATGTCTATGATTGGAGAGATAAAATTATTTTTAGGATTGCAAACTTCACAGACTGATAAAGGTATATTATTGAGTCAATCTAAGTACTTGAAGGAGTTACTAAAGAAATTTGGCATGGAGAACTCTAAACCGGTAAGCACACCTATGACTACAACTGACAAATTATCACTAAGAGATGAATCAACACCTGTTAATCTGACTAGGTACAAGTCTATGATAGGAGGTTTATTGTATTTGACACAAACAAGACCTGATATTATGAATGTAGTATGTATTGTTTCAAGATTTCAGAGTAATCCTAAAGAAAATCATGAATCAGCAGTAAAAAGGATTTTCCGATACTTACAAGGCACTATAAATCTTGGCTTATGGTATCCTAGAGATGAAAACTTTGATTTATGTGCATACACAGATGCAAATTGGGTAGGAGATGTAGATGATAGAAAAAGCACCATTGGAGGAGCATTTTTTCTTGGTAGCAGATTAATTTCTTGGTTGAGTAAGAAACAAAGTTGCACATCTTTATCAATAATAGAATCAGAATATTTTGCAACAACAACTAATTGCACACAAGTATTATGGCTTAAGCAAATGTTGAAGGACATAAAGGTAAAATGCAAAGAACCTATAACAATTTATTGTGATAATATAACCATAATTGATATATCTAAGAATCTAGTACTACATTCTAAAACTAAACATGTTTCTATCAAATTGAATTTTCTGAAAGAGAATGTTGAAGCAAAGGAAGTGAAGTTGGTTTATGTGAATACTAAAGAGCAGATTGTAGATATTTTTACTAAGCCTTTGCCCAAGGAGACTTTTGAATATCTCAAAGATCAGCTTGAGGTTATACCCCCACCGACAAAAACTTAGACAATTGATGTTTTTCATCAACTGCCATAATTAACAAAGAAATCTTTTACTTTGGCTTTGATGAAGAGAGCTACTTCTCAGGGGGAGTAGTTGGTATTTTGTAATGAGTTGTTACTTTGAGTTGGTATTTTGTATTTGAACCTGGTTTTTGTATTGCTTTGGTATTTGATGTCAAAGGGGGAGAGATTGATATGGAAAAACACATATTATTCCTAGGGGGAGAAACATTATGTATTTTGGTTATGATCTCTTTGGGAGATTATTGTTTTTGGTTTTTGACATTTCTGTTTTGGCACTTTGATGTTTTTTCCATCTTGTGTTGCCATCAATGCCAAAGGGGGAGATAGTTGGTATTTTGGATATGTTGATATAGTTTTGTCATTGATGTCAACACTTGTAAAACACTTATCAATACTGGTCAACCTATCAACACTTGGAGAATTGGTTATGTTCACCGGCAAGCAAGTGACTTATGCATAGTCACTAGTATTTGATTCAGTGGCAGGATATATTGTTCACGGGCACTTGGAATCACATGGAGAATACTTGGTTATGTTGAAGGCATCGTTTTGATACTTTGTCTTGGTGATTTGTTCATTGGTTTATTCGAGTTTGCATATTTGTTGTTACCAACAAATAGGTCTAGGATATACACTCGCACGCTTATCTATTCCAGATCAGCATGACACATCATGGAGCTGATTTTGTTGTTATTGTAAATGCATTGAGCCGACATCATGCGTCGGATATTGTTTCATTTGTAACTGATTTTATTGTAATATCTTTTAGTGAGATGACCTACTCAATTGGTTTTAGGTTATGGTATAAATGCAAGATCTCATTTGTGAGATTAATAGGATATGCAAGAAAGAGATTGTAATAATGTATATGCAAATATTAGCAGAGCTATACATGAAGACATCATTCAAGATTGAAGGAAGGTTTGAAGAAGGCATATCAGAGCTAAACCGGTACTGAATCTAGCATATGGAGATGCTATATTGAGCAATACATTATCATTGGATTTAACCATCCAATTGTAGTTAGTGTGACTCTCATTCTATGATTGAGCAGTGGGCTCTAGGCGCTTGGTCTTTCTGCATGTGCAGACCCCTTATTGTACACACATACTATCTGCAGTAGTATCATCTAATTGTGGGTAAGGTTTCCCACTGTGGTTTTTTCCCCTTACAGGGTTTCCACGTACAAATATTGGTGTTATGTGTTGTGGATGTTATTGTCTTTCTGTTTCATGCATTAATCTTTACCAGTATTGCAATTAACTGATAAACTGTCTACCAACATAAAGTTTGGTTTACCGATATTAAGCATTTAGTTTGGTTAAGTTAATTTTGGTTTGAATTCATTGACAACTGATTCACCCCCCCTGCTCTTAGTTATCTCCGAGACCTAATAGTTCCATTAATAAGAGTAATATTTGTTGTCTTTGTGGCCTTAGCACCTTTTTTAGTAGAGAAAAATTTGCTTCTATAAGTTGAGAATGAAATAGTACTACATATGCTTTGTCGGAGACAATTATGAAAATAATCAGATTTGTTACAAAGTCCACATAAAATTGTTACAAGGTAAATAAATTAGATGAGTTTCCTATATAGAGTGAACCATTTTTTAGTATTCTGTAAAAAAAAGAGACATTGTCATCTTTGCAAGGGTATGTCATTGATACATCAAAAATATTTGTTGGTCATTTGATCTATTTGACAATAATTTGAGCTACAATTTTTTACTTGTGCCTAGCCATTTAATAAAGAGATGAAAATGGCATGAAGTGTAGAGCATTGAAGTTATGATTTGTGTAGAAGAGAAAAGTGTGTAACAACTGATAAGATAGGATATTTCATATTCTTCAAATTCAAAGGAAGAAATAATATATTTGTTTCCTGTGGAGGCACAATTTGATGGTTGTCCATTTTATTTCTCTAGTTTAGAAGCCTAAATTTGCACTAGAAAGATTATGGATATCTAGTATACTTAAGAATGCTATTAGAAATTATCCATCTATTTATTGATCAAAATCTAATACAAGTCATTTATGATGCAACTAGAAATGATTCTCCAAGTATTGTTGTTGATATATATATTACATGAGATGTGTCAATGAGGAAATATATCTTGTTACAACATACTTACAACTAGTGCTCAAGTGAGTGAATGTATGATTGGGCTTAAACTGGATTTCATAAAGCTATACTCAAGGATGGAACCACAAAGTGCATTTACTATAGCTAAGGTTTATGTGATTGCAAATTTGGTTCCATTAATTTCTTATATGTTCCTACCCATTGCTAAGAATGCACTAATGGTTACATTTCTCTTTGGCTATATCAAGGGCCATTACAATAGAAATAAGCCCATTTGAAGTCTTATTGAAGGTTCCATCATAAATGAAGCTTTATATGCAACACTTGACAATACCTCCAAAGATTCATTGAAGCTATAACCTGGATAAACTATAATAGATTCATTTTGGAGCATTATGACATCAAAGGATGTAGGAATTTCCATCATATTGAGTTAGTTTCTCACTTTGAGATGGTGTTCTGCATGAGAAGCAATTTTGGCTATTTTGGTTTATCCTTTCCTGTTTTGCTTTCTTCGTTGATGCTAATAGATTTGAAAAACACATGTGTTGTGAAGATTATATTTTGGAGACATGTTTGAGATTTGGTGTTGAGCTTAGTATGGATTTTTTTCAAGTGAGCTTCAAAGTATATGATCGATAATTATACCCTTTCGTGGTCATTAGACAATGATAGAGATCTGTCATATCTCTTATGGATCATTGTTGAATAATTCAAGACTCTATGATTCAATAGCTTGAGACTGAGAGCTTAAGAACATAGCTTGAAGCTACACCTTTCTTAGGGTCAAGACACAACTTGTCGGAGCCTCTCTTGGTTCAGGATTTGCTTCTTCAAGAGAAGATCTTCTAGAAAATATGTATTCATATAATGTAATCAACAAGATTTATTGTGTATGCCTTAAGGGAGGGTAGGAGGGGCATCTACAAGTCAAGTTTTAGGATCAATATAATAAATGGGCGAATGTTGGTGTATATTACATTGTGTAATTGTTTGATATGCATGATTAATGTAGTTATCACAACTGTGTCACATCCTTTCTATAAATTCCCCTTCGTCATCAAATGTAAGATTGAACATTCACCTATCTCACTCCTAGATCAAAAT